>NC_090870.1:25365341-25377841 GCF_036669935.1 Montipora foliosa | reverse complement strand
GTCGACGGACGGGGTATGCATCTTGGTGGGCGACGATGCTTTCTTGGTCTTCTTTTTGCTTTTGGGTGGGGCTGCTTTAGGTTGAGTGACAAATCAAAGTCGTTTCTTGGCTTTAGGGGGTGCTGAGGATGTGGTCGGGGTCTCGGGCGTTTTCTTCTTCTTCTTTTGAACCAACTGCGTCAACATGGAGTGTAAGGGTCCTGGCGTCGGCTTCAGCATCGCGTTCGTCGTCGTCGTCTCCGGTCCGAAGCCTACGGGTTGTAGAACGGCTTTGGTCCACAGTTTCTTTTCGTTGGCTAAAGGGGTCGCCAAGGCCTTCTTCACATCTGGAGGAATCTGGTCCGACATGAGAATGGCTTCTTGTTTGGGTGCTAGACAGGCGGCTTTAGCCAAGGGAATGTTTTTGGTTAGACGTTCCTTGTACACGTCTTCGAGTTGACGCAGTCGTTGGGGATCAATCAAGACCTTGTTTTCAATTCCTGGAATGGTCTCCACTTCGCTAATCGTGAGGTACTAAGACCTTCGCGTCTCTCCATGGTTTTATGGTAGAGGTCCTGCTTCTTGTGATGTTCGCGTTCCAGATGTCGGTTCAATTCGCAGACTTGTTCTTGCAAGACCCCCATCTTTTGTTCGGCTAGATCCAAACTCTGATGCGTTCTTGCAATTAATCGGTCAATTGACTTACAATGTTGCATGGTTCTCGTACTCGATGTTGAAGACCTCATATCTGATCCTGCAGGGCACAAAACGAACGAGGCCCATACGTCCACATGTTGTCACACCAACCATCGTCCATGTTGCAGATGATCCTTGACACAATGATGATAAGCCGTATGCAATCCGAGCCAGAATTGCGTTCGATCGAAATGTCGTCGCATCATCCTTTGTCGGGCTTTTATGCTATGGGTCGAACGACTGATGGCCCGCAACACTCTTCGATTTTGTGGGGTCTCGGTGATCTTGAGCAGGGTGTACTTGGACAAAGGGAGACGCCCCTTGACAATCTCTTGGGCCAATTGACTGATGGCCTCAATCATTTGATCCACGGCATAGTAGAGTTTCCATAAACGGTCCTCTCCCGACGACTTGGCCAGATCTCGTAGAAACGTGCCCAGATAGGGTATTTGGGCACGAACACATCCAGGGATCTGATGGCGACACGCTTTCATCGTGGACATAGACACCGTTCACAGGCGGTGCTCAATCCTTGCCACAGACCTCGACCTGTTTGATCCATCATGATCTGACGTCCCTTTTTAATAGAATATTTACGATGGGCCATGTCCCCCAAGATTTGCTCATACGGTCGAAGTCGTCCTATCGTCTTGGATGAGATGGGAATGTTCCCTCGGAGCGTGTTCATCACCAATTCACTCACGGCATTGATTTGGTCGGCATTGGCGGCCTGGAGTTGTGCCCGACGTGTTTGATGACCGGCTTCTTTTAAAACACTCCGTAGGAACGGATGTTGTCGTTGGATAGGCCATGACATGATACTCGGTCAAGACGGATAAGATAAGATCCTTTTTATACACGTAGTGGGCGTCGTCCTTTTCGCCGGGGTTGGGAAGCTGGGATCATCACGAGGTTGCCGCCACGTTGCACCCATACGGGTAAACCACGTCCGCGTTGACGTCTCACACCCCACCAAATGCTACCACCACGTTGATGTGCCATCGTAGATACATGGCATTGGTTTGACTCTCTCTCTTTTTATAGTCATCGTCGGCGTGTGAGCTTACGCTTGAGTTTCTCGAGATTTGACCTTTGTACCGGGGCGGTTTATAGGGAGGAACGTACGTGTACACGGTGGCCGAATCGTCTCCACGGCGGGCAACCTTGGCTCGTATTCGAGTGACCATGTCATCGAACCGTTTTCGGTGACGTGCTCTAATTCGAGCATCATTACGTGTCACGGCGGCCTACTCCTGTGGCGACCAAAGAGATCACACCGCCACGCTGACGCCTTTGGACGGGTTGCTTTCTTCTTCTTCGTTTCATAGTCCTCTCAAAGGATGTGGATCCCTACACATCATTCGATCCATCACCATTTTTCGTGCCCAAGGTTTTCGTTTGAGAATCCATTTCATCATTCCGTAATTATACTCAGGCGCTTCATAATGACCTGTGGCTCCTTTGGCACCCATCCTTTTATATTTTTTATCTTTTCCCAATTGGTATCCAGCGGCCACGGCTTTGCCTAGGACAGCCAGGAGACCGCGTCTATGTTGTCATTGGCGGCGGACGGTGGCTTCGGCGGCTTCCAGTCCTTTTTTAACAGCGTAACCACCCGCAGCTCCTACACCTCCTAAGGCAGCTGCTTTTCCTATGGCCAACAGACCAGGAATCACCGTCGTCGGCGTCGCATGATCTTGGGCATCATGGAAATGAGGTTCCAGCCCTTTTTATGGATTATTGAGTCGGGAGGAGGTGTGTGGGACTGTAGGTGTCCCACCGTCCTCGTACACCGTGGTCACTGTGTTGGTATGGATCATGTTCAGAATATGACATCCATCCGTCCGTTGATGGGCGTCTTGAGATAACAAATCCATTTGATGTTGAAGTCCGTCCTGGTCCAGACGCCGTCAACCTCCACAGCGACTGCTCCCTCCAGGAGAACCTCCTCTGCTGCCACCAGGCGACCCACCACCACCGCTGCCGCCACCTCATCCACCACTTCCTCTACGGTTTGAACCTGCAGGAGACGCTGGGATAGGACGTCAATGCGGTCGTTTTCCTCCTGTGGTGGGACGAGGACGGTGGGTTGCAGCGGTGGAAGGACCGCTGGCGGCAAAATCTTGTAAATCTTGGTCTGAGATGTTATAACCTTTCTGAATCTACGTTCTCTGAGCGACGGGGATGCTCCCGTCCAAGAGAGAACGCATCATGAGTTGTCGTTGGGCTACAAACCCAAGCCGGAGTGTTTCTTGGGGACATGTCGAGGATGGTGTTCCCCACACCGGGCGGGGACGTACGTGGCGTCAACTGTCTTCTCCCCACACCAGCTGGGGAGGTCATCCTGAACGATCGGGTTCCTATAGGAATGTTCTCGGCGACCTCAAGTCGTTCACTCAAGTGCAAAGCACGTCCTCCCTGTCTTCCACGTTGACGGGCAGCCCGTTCTTTCGATCTCCGTCGTTGTTGATGTTGATGGTACTCTTGCAGTTCCCGTTGATACTCGGAGGGATTGCGTTCAAATTGAAACTGGTCAAACGGCGATCCGGGACTGGAGGGTGTCGAACTCATTCACGTTTCCACACCTGGGTCGGACCATCGGCACCGATCGTCTGAGGCGGGATGAATACTCCAAATCCCCATTAAATGCTTTACTATCCAACATCCTGATGACCACGTGGTCGGGAAGATTGCCTGTGAACAAGTGGTCTTCCGTCCACAATGTCGTCTTGCCATCGAACGAAAAGGTTCGGATTGGACTTTTTACGGTGGGATAATTGGCCTATTGACCTTTCACATCGATGTTGGCCATCAGTTCGTTGCCCACACTGACATTCAGATTGACGCGGCACAAATGAAAGGTGACTATGATATCATCTCGACCCAACGTGACATACAAAAGAGTTCCAAAACCATCTCCACGCGAGGGATGAGCAAACGGGTTGCATGCCTGCCAGATGAGGATACATGATCATGGTGGCTTTGTTGTTCCCGTAAAAGAGTTTGGTGGCCGTCTTCAAAGCATTCATATTGTTTTGTAACCATCCGGCTGTCGTGGAAACGTCGTTGTTGGCATCCGACGCCTCGAATTGTTCAGTCACGTTCATGTGATTCACCCAGCCTTGAGGGGCCAACAGGGTACTACCTTCGTTTCGATGAAGGCTTTGTACATGTACGTATCCGTCTGTTCACTCATGAACACGCCACCGAGACGTAGATTGATCTGCTTGAAGAGACCGTGAGCTAGGTTGTTGGTGACATACACAAACTTGGTGTAGGTAGCATCCGAGACCGCATTGGTATTGGCCACGATTCCATTGGTTGACGCCGAGTTTAATTCCAGTTCCATTTGAAAATAACTGCATCCCGAATTGACGAATTCGTCCAAACCGGGAATGGTAAAGGTGATGGGAATGATATCCGTCATGGCTTGACTGTACGGCACCATCCGGTATGAATTGATGGTGATGTCCGTCGAAGGGACGGTAAAGAGTTCCAGACTCATCGTCATCGTCTTCTTCTGCTACGTCAAGACCGTCTTGGTACGTAAGGGATCAACCAACCACCGTACTAAACGGGGATCCTTCCTTTTATACTGCCAGTGGGGGCGGACTGACGTTGACGGTAGGCATGTTGTCGATGCAACGGCGAATGCACGACCATCGGTCGGAGGTTCATCATCCAAAGATAAATGTCACACTTTGTTTCGCTTTTTTATAGGCATGCCGTCCTCCGGCTTTGGGACCGGCTTTCCCTTACACTCCCACTTTTCGTTTCAAACCGCGTTTGAACGAGTGTCCCACCACACCTCCTACGTCACTGAACGAACGACCACTGGCGGCCGCTTGAAGTCCCGATTGCATAGCATTCAACAATACGGGCGACGCAATCTTGATCAAATCTTCGGTGGCGCCCGCTCCACAAAGGTACGGAGAATGATACCGTCTTAAACCACCCCCACGCATGATGAGAATGACGAGGGTCTCCTGACGGCGGTTCTTCGTTTTAAACGTATTGGTCCGGTCGTCTCCGGAACTGAAAGGTGACGATGGTCCTCGTGCCTTCTCCCAAGAGAGCCAGACGCCCATCACTCTCAGCCACACTGACTTTGATCACATCTAAAAGAAGACGTTGCGTGGGCATCCATTGAATGTGGACCGGTTCGAAATACACATCACCTCCTCCACTTCGGTTGTAGTGGACTTCGCGCACCAGGGGGTGTTCGGAATCTCCCATGATATTGCTACTCACCACATCCAAATAGATCATTAAGGTTCGTGAGGCATGGGTCACAGCGGACTGGAACACTTTGGACAAATTGGTAAAGCGCCACTCCATCGTAAAACTGAGGATGAGCGATCCCGAGTTCACTAGCCAAATACGGCCCCCAGCCAATTCGCTACCGGACACCGTGGTCGCCTTTTTTGCACTTGGGTCATAGAGAGTGTATTGGAGATTCGGACCCAAGGCATACATGCCTTGACTCGACTTTGTTAACCATCCCATACGAGTTGCCAGGACTTCATCCACGCGAAATTCCACTACATTGTGGGAACCGTGACTTCCGAGCACCCCAATGTCTGTTCTCTCTAAGACGGCCACGTCTCCGTCCCATCGAAAGGTCAGTCGACGTGCATCCTCCATGGCACCATGTAGGGTCCCTTGCAATCGAGTGGTGATCTGCCAGTCGATCTCATTGGACAGAGCTTTCATGAACCCGACCCCATCCACGATTGCTGCTTTGTTTATCACGAGGCTCGCGCGTGCCACATTCTCTGAACGAGTGTATCGACTATTAAGCTGTGTATCCAACAGCTGATACTTGATCGTTGCTATGTTGGTCGCGTTTGTGGACAACAAGGTGTTGAGATCCAGACCTCGATCAGGCATCGAGATGGACGTCAATCCGACCTCCCAGTCACCTTCAAAATTCACTTCTGAGGGAGTCGCGACTTGAATGCATTGGTGGCGTTGTTAGGAAACTCTTTGGAGGGATAGCTGAGAACGACGATCCGATTCATGACGACGATGAAAGTGGAGACAGAGGGTGGTTGTTTTATCCTTAGGAAAGGCTACAGGACGACCGTCGACTTCCTTGATACGCACGTGGACCGTTTTGATCTTAGATCCGCGCAGGCGATGGTAGTGGACTTGATGTGGTTCCCACCAGGCGCCTCCACTTTTATAGGGGACCGTGCGCAGCGCTTCGTCGTACGACTCCTTCAACCATTGACTCTCCACCAAGTTGATGTACATGAAGAGGGGACGTTCAATCGTCTGCACCGCCAATGGAGTGTCCTTGAATTTGGCAAAGGCTTCGTTCAGACGTGTGAAGCGCCAAATGAAGGCTTTGGCCATCACCATGAAGTGCACATTCTGATAGAGAGTTGTCCATCCCTGGCCTCCGGTGACAACTTGCACAGGACCGTTGGAAAAATCATTGGAAAAACTTGGGAAGACCGATCCATCACGGAAATTTTCTGTGGTATAATCCGGACGCGGGGCATGATCATCAATGGATTCCATGAGTAGATTGGGACCTTTCTTGTAGTGACCTGGCTGATAAGGTTCACCAGGCACGGTCACGGTTAACCATAACATATTAAAAGCCAATTTGGTGACCCATCCAAAATATTTCCACATGATCCCACTTTTAAACACCTGCGAATTGTCCAAGATCAAATCGTCTCCCTACCATTGAAAATTCCGATACTCCGATGCCGACTCCCATTGTAGCCATCGAGAAGTTGGGGCAAGACGTTCAGATACGCTTGCGAATTACGTGATGTGAAATAATGATACATGTTTTGCGATAAGGGAGACGTACAATCTGTTTGAGTCCCACCCTCAAGACCCGACGACCAAAATCAGCACACAACATCATCATAACTGCAATTTTTATTCATACTTTTTCACTTTTCGCTTAGTAATCCACACGTGTGTACTCTTATTACAAAATTTAATAAAGAAAACGCCAGTCATTGAGGTACTTCCGATAAAAACACAATTGTGTCTCTCTTCTTGCATTGAGCCATTCCATAAACACATGGTGAGGATAACGAGACTCCCACCAACAAATAACATGACGATTATGAGGAGCTCGTTCCAACATCCTGACAAAAACAAAGGAACAATATGTCAACGTCCTAGCAATGCCTCCAACGTGGACAAATCATCATCCAGAATATCAACAAACTCAAACCTGACGTCGTCGTCGTCGTCCTCATCACTGTCGTCGATGACGATCATAGTCGATGGAGACTCCACATAGGGGTCGGGATGTGTTTCGAGATCCCAGATGGTACGGGTGACAGGGTCATAGGCTTGATGGGCAATACCCTCTCGACGCTCTTCAGAAGGGTAACCCTGTGTGTCGTTGCCCTCTAAGTACACCTCTCGGCAGTGAGGACAGGTCCAATGACTTCTCGCTATCCACCAGGTCAGCAGACAACCCACATGCATGGTCTGATGGCAACAACCCATGTCCACGGACAGATCCGGGCGGATCTTGCAACTGTCAATACCTTGAGGCAGTTTCTCGTTCACCTTTTCCAGGAAGGCCGTCACCTTGTTCTCACATTCAAGTTCAAAAGCATCCTCGCCAAAGATCACGCACGGAAATTCGGTCGTATCCTCCACATCCAAAAACTGGGCCGTGGGTTTCACCATTCCTGCCAAACGTTTCATAGCTTTCATTTCGGCCTCTTCCTCTTTTTGGGTCCCTTCTTTCTTCGTCTCACTCTGTCGCGTCGAAATCGTGAACATAGGACCACCAAAGCTCGGACCATGACAGATCATAAAGTTCACAATGACTCGGCTACTTTGCTGGTCTCTCTGGGCTCGTCGCATATCTCTAGCAAACTCGATCACAGATAGACAGCCACCCATTAGAAAATGTCAACCCACAAACGTGACAAACTCTTTATACGTCTCTCTGGACCTCGTTTTCAAGAGGAGACCTTCCCTGAGGGGTACCCCCCATCCCCCCCTCTCCTAGGTCACATGACCTATCAGGGACTCCTATAAGAACTTCCATCCTTATTCCGTTCTCAATCATCCCACCCGTCATGCAATTGCAAGCCAGAAGGGCCAGAGACAACATCGTCTAAGTCTGGCGTGCCTCTTAGAGCTTTATCAACAAGAAAGGACGCAAGAAGCCATACAACAGGCCAAGGTCAAATGGAGAGCCGAGCCGGAACGGATAAGGGAGCAAATGTTGCAGAAACATCATGAAGAAAACAAATGTGTGATCTGCATGGAGTAATTCCTTACGGAACCTCACAAACTGGAACATTTGACGTTTGCTACCATCTGCTGCCATCTGGGATCTCTCAAGAATCTCAGATATCGTTCGCACCCGATGAAAATGTTCTGTTGTCGCCAACACATTCACGACCGATGTCTCTACACCTTTCTGGCAACCCAGTACGGGTACAAACACTACTACCAGAGACAAGCATGGCAGTGTCCTCATTGTCGGATCAGATTAATCCTGGCAGCCTCTCGCCAGTTTCCACCGACACGAACAGTCAACGAACCTTCAGCAGCTGCTCGCGAACACGTAAGAAGGGCATTATTTTCCAGTTAGGGACCCTACCTGTCCCTCTTCGTTGTCATTCACGCCTTCATCGTTTTAATGATGGTGTCCATAGTCTTTTTATTCATTTATTGTATCTACATCTTTCATATGTTCAAGTGTACCACCCCATGGGTTCCTGAAGCCAATAGAACCCGAACTCATGCTTCAATGCTGTCTAGTCTTTTTAAACTTTTTATTATGATTGTAGGTTCTGGATCCTGCTACCAATTTATTGTTGTTGTTGTTAATTTTCAGGCCTCCTCACACGTTCCTGCTTGTAACTAAGTTGTTGTTTGTTCCATTAAAAACTGATTGTTGGACTTTGACCCTAACTTTTTTTATCTGTGCACGTGATAATGGCGGACACAAATCAATGGACCAATCAGAGAGCTCGTTGTATCGGGTCAAATCCCGTCTCCACCAATCAGATGCCTTCTTTCAAAACCAGTCTATATTCCCCCTTACTACTACTTTCTTCCGATGCAGATTGGATTTCACTGGCAGGTCTACACTATTTACAATGTGTGATAATCATGAGAGCCAGTTTTACAAAGGGCAACGCTGCACTGAATACACTTAAAACTAGATTCTACTGCCCTTCCCTTAGCGGTCCTATTTCCTACCATCTTACAATAAACACATTCTTTCTTCCTACCGTCAATTTTTACAATGAAATGTTTCGCGGCATTTCCAGGGTCATTACTTAGATTTTCGATCCTACGTCGCTTAGAGGAATGCGGCAAAGAAACTGCCGAGGAAAAGCCTGCAATTAACTGCTTAGCGAGATTAGTCTTAAAAGCTAACTGTTTAACTTTCCCTTCCCCTTGACTCACCCAATAATTATTAAACAAGATGAACGCATTACAAATTGAAGTATCTACTACAAACCAAAAAAGATATCGATACCACTTATAACGAGAACGGCCTACAGAATAGTATTTGCGTAATTGATCTGTGAGATCAACACCGCCCATGTTCTTGTTGTACTGAGCTACAACTGCAGGCTTAGCGATATTTTGGTCGTGTCTTTGCACATTTACATCTGGAGCTAAAGGGCTACAATTAGTTGAGAGAAACGAAACGTCCCTTTTGTCGTGCCATTTCGTGAAAACTACATTACCTTTCTGCCTAACTATTTTCTCGCCTGCAGCACGCAATTTATCCTTCACACAAGGTGGAAGGTCCGTGCAGTTGACCCTTACGGTGGCACAAGCGTAAGTGTCATTACTCTCGAGGTGTTCTAACAACTTAACTGAGCTAAAAAAAATCAAAGTAGACATGATGATTCTTATTCATGAAAGGCCTTACCATTTTAGTGACTACATCGTAACCTAAACCGTGAATTCTAGGCCGCTGGTTTGCTTCCCTACCTAAGTAAACATCGTAATTTAAAACGTAACCATTACTAGAATCAGCGGCAGGCATGTACTGTCTAAAAGAAAGCCTACCCCTAAAGCCAACCATACCCTCATCTACAGAAATGTTCTTACTGGGCTTAAAATTAATTTGGCACTTATTTCTAACATAATCTAGAACTGGCCTAACCTTGAAGAGGCGATTATAATTTGCATCGCTAAAATGCAAATAACAACTAATTTCTTCGAACCTACTTTTTACCATTGTCTTCTTAATACCGTGATTGGCAAAAAAATCATCAGTTGACCAATATAAAGCTAAATTTGGGAGCTTAACAATACCCATAATTATGTTAATAGCTATGAAGGCCTTTAATTCTTCGCGGCTTACTTCACGTAAACAGGCAAGGCGCTCGGGGTTATCTGCTAGTTTGTTGACGCGCATACCTATTCGTTTCTGCTACCATTAAACCCCACGAAAAAACTTAATTCATTAGGATTATCTAAAACAAAATTAAGGCCAGTGGCTTCCACAAACTCTGGAACTTGTACATCGTCGAGCTGGTCAGTCCAGGGAGCTTCTTCTTCTTCAGCATCAGTGTCGTCGCTTGCTTGATCGCCAACGTCTTCTTCGCCACTTAAGCCATCTAAATCTAAGTCACTATCATTATTTACAGAAAAACCATAAAAACTCCCTTCATCCTCCGAATCCTCAAAAAACTCAGGAATTTCCTTATGCTCACCATCTGACTCATTACCTGACGCACAACAAGACGCATCAGCCATTGTTCAGTGTAATCTGATCGCGCGATTGAAAAGATAAAAACCAGACCTCGTGGCTACACTCTTCAACTGTCAAAATCTGCGCAAAAGACGGCAAATGATTGGGCAATTATCTAACTAAATCTCCATAACAACAAAAAATTCAGAATTACTAGGGGAGACTGGGTAGAGGCCTTAGATCAAGCCGCCATGTTTACGGGCGGTTTTGGCTGGTTTAGGTAATTCAGGGGTCATTGCGCGTGGCCGGGTATGGCCAGTTTAGGTGTCAATGGGTTAAGTCCTCCTTCAGAAAAATCGTTTATCATAACATTTCTTTTTATTTTATCCCCTTGTTCGTCCCATAAAAATTTATAAAAGAGCACGTTTATCTCTTTAATTGCTTTATGGTCTGTTTGAAGTGGCGTAAGTATATACACCAATTGTGATACTGTAAGACTTTTAATGACTGAAATTTTCCAAAGCAGACTAAGTCTACGAAATTTCCAACAACTTAACATTGCTTTCACTTTTTCCACTTTATCTATGTAATTATGAGAGACTGCTATACACTTATTTGAATCCGACAAAAACCGAAAACCAAGAGCTTTAACTTTTCCTTTAGGCCATTTAAAATTACTTTCAGGACAGAGTTTAAGAGCACTGTTTACCTTCACGCCGATCCATGGAGCTTCTGTTTTACCACAGTTGAGTCGGAGACCAGATACCTCTCCAAAAAGATTTAAAAGTCTTAAAGATTCTTCAAGGGATTCTATAGAACCGTCCAAGATTAGCGTGGTGTCATCTGCATATTGGCTCAACCTAATATTTTTTGCCTTCACAGTTATTTCCCTAATTTTTTCATTTTTTTGATGGAACGGACGGAAATTCGAACTGTTAGACATCTTCTTAACAGAAATGGTTACTTCTTCCTGCAGGCACGCAAAAAGGGGCTCATGAGTCAGGTAGACAAAGAAAAGAGGGTTGCATTTGCCCAAACGATGCAAGAAAACTATCCTCCAAATGTATGAACACACTCCATCGCCTTTTACTTGGATGGTGTCTCGTTCGTCTAAAAGACAAACCCATTGGGCCAAGCTTGTGCTCCTAAAGGAAGCGTATGAGGGAGAAAATCAGGAGGGTGCTTGGCTAAAGGAAAGAAAGTCGGAACGGGAGGAAAGGTTGCCAAATTTATAGTTGCAATAAGTTTGGGAAAAGGAGTAGTAATTTGTGAAAGATACGAGACAATGAACGGCAATTTCCTTGCTTCTTTCATTAATAAAAATTTTAACACCATGTTTTCGTATTCTGACAAAGGCTCGAGTTGAATGTGGCTTCAGGACGGTGATCCATCTCAAAACAGTAAAGCAGCCCGGGACGCTATGGTCCGTTGTTAGTCAGAACTTTTAAAAATAGCGCCACAAAGTCCAGACTTGAATCCGATAGAGAACATTTTTCACATTGTTTCCAGGAAGTTGGAGAAAGATGCGCTTCAGGAAGAGATCACCCATGAATTGTATGAAGAGTTCTGCGATAGAGTACAAGAAACAAGAAATAGCATTTCGTGGGAGTGAATCGATAAAACTACTGTATACGCTCTATAAATGGTCGCGTCACTGAAATTATACGAAGCAATGCCAAAAGACTCAAGTATTAAAGTAGCGCTTGTAGCTTTTTGAGGCAATTAATGGTTTTACATGACATCAAAACGTTTAAGACACGATTTACGATGTGTTTGACACGCTTTTCAACAGTTTAGCCCGATTAACAAGCAATCAAAATAGTGTCTATCTAGTCAGTCACTTTACTGATCTGACGTTAAAATCGTGAAAAATCGACAAAATTTGTTGGTACCAGCCCATAAATCGTGCCAATCAACATTTTTGTGAATGTAAATCATGCTCTACTTTTCAGAGTGGAAAAATCAGGAGATAGACTGCAAATTCAAAAGAATGACTAAGGTTTGTATGGCTAGCACAGAGACATAGAACACTATTCTTAAATGGATTGTTACACGATGGTAGAGGGTTCGAATCCTCCTTCCACCAATATTGATGTGTTTATTTCTTTTTTATTGGTTCTATTCCGTTTTTTTTTAATAGGCTTCCTGTTTGAAATGCAGTCAACTTTCA
>NC_090870.1:25340341-25355341 GCF_036669935.1 Montipora foliosa | reverse complement strand
CAAGGACCCACGCTTATCCTTCAGAACAGTTAAATGATAGCAGCTGTTATATATAGACTATATTTTGACCATATTGAATGGTCTTCATCAGGGTGAATGAAGATCACCAGTTACACACTTATGTACAAAGCATCACTCATGATAATATTGACAACAGAGTTGTCAAAATGTCTTTTAATTCTGCTATAGTTGGTTTCATTGTTACAGCAGTTATTGATAGCAAGCAGCAAAAGAGATGTACACTGAATTGTATCATTTTGTTTCTCGGATAAAACTAGGGTGTTTATCATGTTTGCAGATGATGAGTCTTTAATCAAGTCAGTGTTAGTAACGGTTGCAACATTGTGTCAAAGTTCAAAATAATTTCAATATTTTTCATTTACATCCATTAAAACTTCGCCTAGTTTGCTGCTTCTTGTGGCTTATGGGTCTTTCTGCATGTATTTTTGGTCACTTGGGACTAGTCTTTATTTGGAGTTGTTTTGTTTTCTGTCTTTTGTAAAAGGAAACAGGCCGGAAACTCCATTTATATTCACCCAAGCTGTACAGCGTCTCAGTTTTATACCTTTTATCTGATTCTTGAACTCTACCCAGTGACTTGGTTGCTCCAAAGACCCCTCATTGGAGACCATTATCTTTCGATTATGACCCACCATCTAAACAAAAAGAGGGTGTAAATGGGGTTTCACCTCCAGACCTAACGATTGATAAGGGATATAGAAAACAAAGAAAAACCATTGGTACCAGGGTTCTCGACCAGGAGGGAGCGACTTCAGCACAGCTGAGAGCAGAACGTCTGGTGGCTACAGAGATATATGGTATACCAACCGGGAGTCACTCACCCCGATCAAGAGCTATTTGAAAATACACCCAAAGAAAAAACTGGGAGAATAAAAAACAACGGAAAATGGTCATTTATTAATGCATTCTCCTGAGGACATTCATCACGCGGTCATTTTATTGCATGCAAACACAAGTGGCCTCACAATTTTGGTTGTTCCTCCCGGTCCGAAGTAAACCGACCTCAATTTGTCAGATTCCCTATCAGCCGCTCTGGTAATGCCCAAACTGGTTACAGGGGAAGCATCTAACTGAGGCCCGGCTACCATGCGCACGACCCCTGGCCCTGTAGGGTCTGGGGGCTGCTACACTCATGGCTTTATCAACTTTGGCAATTGAATCAATCAAGTACCCTAGTTATTAGTTGGTGTTTATGTGGCCATTGCAGGCCTATGGCCCAATAAATTGAAAACAAATGTTGCAAGGAAAAAACATGTATCATCCATTCTGCCTGTTTTTCCAAACTTTGCTTAGATCCTGATGTCTTGCAACCACATATAAGAAACACTGGTGATATCAGAAATGACAGAGAAGATAACAGTACCCGCAAGGCAGTCTATAGACAATTTATCTTCGCCAGGCATGGTCATTTGGGAAAGGGAAACAGACGTGTTTGCCCTTCTTGTTTTTTTTTTTGTAAAAATAAGGGAGCGATACCCTTCACTAACTGGGGTGTACATGGGTTTTTGTGAAAATTAATTTTGTGATGGAATTCTTGCATTTTTCTTGATTGGTTGCAAGTTGGTATACAGGCAAGATCAGTCAAATGAGTGATTTAATATTACTTTCAAGACAGAAATGCACCAACACAACCACAGTATGTTTAAATAATTTCAACAATATTTATTTTATACTGTCACGTTCTTTATTCGATTTCATACATAACTCTTTTAACAATTTGCACTATGATTGCATGGTCAAAGGTAGACCATTATTTTGCACTGTTTCGTTCTCAGACATTAACAATATATTTACAGTCATCAAATCATGATCACAACTGCATTTCTTGCAATGTACGAGTCAGGATATGCACAAAGTGTCAGGTGATTTCTGTGGGTTGGTTTCATTGTGTTATATCTATGAAGGTATTTCAATGACATTATTTCCTGGTTCTGTTTGCTTGCTCATTATCAAAAAGAACACTTTATTTGTACTTCTAGCAAAAGGCAGGTCACATGACCAGGTTATGCCAAGGACGGCTTTATAGTAAATTTTGTATCCAGGATGTGAAATATTACATTCCATTGAACAGGTGTGCATAATTGAAAATGTGATTAGTCTAAACATACAAGACTAATTAAAGTTTGTGTTAAACTATTAAAGTTGATCTTACTTTTGAAGAAAATTCAAATTGAATTTGTTGTAGGACCATTCTCATTGTCCTCGTAGGTGGTGCCTTGGAGGCCACCTGGAATCTACTTCTTCCTTAGATGGGGGTGGGGGCTTTGCCGCAATATGTTGGGGCTAAAAGCCAAGAGACGCATTTCTTCCAACCATGTCAACGTCCCAGATCCTTGACTGCAAGATTTTAGCCATCAGGGCTGGGATATAGTGATAGCTCTTGTTTGTCTTTACAATCTGCACATCCCACTGCTTTGTCCTCTGGTTATACTGCCTTGAGACAATTTGGTCTCCTAATTTACCATGTGCTTGGGGCTGGTTGACATGGAAATTCCAGTCTATGGCAGCTACTATCTCGGACAAAACTGTTGAGACAGTAACACAAATTCGCCTTTATTTGTAAATATCCCTACTTACTGTCCCCTTCACTCTCCCCTCCCCGCCTCAGTCAATGTTGCTGAGTATTGTCATATGTTCTACAGTAGATTTCTGCCCAAGAGAAATTTCTCGTAGTCCTTGTGTTGTCTCTGATGTGTTAAACTCCACATGGGAAATTGAAAGACACTCGAGAGATCAAAAAAGACAACAATAGAGTTGTTACATGAAGCAAACGAGAGTGACTGCCTAGAAAAGTGTAATGGCCAATGGTTGCGATGCGCACTAGAAGTACTTGAAAATAATCAAGTCCTGTGCCTCGTTTTCATTGATGCTGTGCTTGACTTGTTAACTAAGGGCTGCGGCAAATACAGGAACATGATGATTGTTGGTCCTGGCAATTGCAGGAAAACACTCATTTTCAATCCAGTGACTAGTATTTTTCAAACATTTTGTAACCCAGCATCTGGAAGTTTCACATGGGTTGGTGTTGATAAGGCCAAGTGTATATTTTTGAATGACTTTCAGTGGTCACCAATCATTATTCCTTGGCACAATCTTTTATTAATGCTTGAGGGGCATGTCGTTCATTTACCCACACTGAAAACACACTTTGTGCGGGATATTTCTTTCGATAGTGACACGCCAATATTTTGCACTGGTAAAAGCCCCTCACTGTTTGTGAAAAACGGAATAATTGATGATCGTGAAAGTGACATGATGGCCTGTAGGTGGAAAGTATTCTACTTTAACTGTGAAATCCCAAAGGAGCGACAAAAGGAACTTCCTCCCTGTCCCAAGTGTTTCAGCGACCTTATTTTACATCTATAAAATCATTCAACAACCATGACACAGTTAACGTGTCATTAGAAAAGGGCTGTAAAAATATAGCAACGGGCATCGGTCGCGTTAACAAGCAATTGAAAGAGTCCTCTTCTCAAGTATTTTGTTAACTGGTGTTAACCGTTGAAAATTCCTTGAAACTCTCTGTTAATTGTGCAAATTAGCAGGAAATTTTCAAGAATCCATGTTAACTTACAATTTGATCACAAACATCACATATCCATTTCAACTAAATTTTTATTCCTTGTTCGTGACATTTACGAGTGACGTTTTCGCATAAATGAATGGATGCTAATTGAGTTATAACATATTATTTGTACATAAGTGTAAGTGCGGTTCACAGACTTTCAAAGGGCGCGTAAATGGAAACTGTTGACGATATTTCATTTTAAATACTTTGTTCTGTTGCCGTTTCCTTGGATTATTACACACATTCTGTTATCAATTGTTTGTACTGGAAATGTCATCATTGCTCTAATTATGCGGGCGGTAAATTCCTGGTATGTTTCCTTCGTAATATTGAAGTTAATGCCCTGTCTGCAAAGTTCTGACTTAACTAAGTGAAATAAATTTTCTATTGGATTAATATCAGGGCTTCTGGGTGGTATTTGTAGTAGCTGCGAACCCTTGCAAGCCAAAATACTTCAGACAGCGGCACAATTTTGACTGGGGTCTCCATCCTAAATCCATAACTGGGATATTCCCTTTCCAGCCCACATAAACATGGCGTCCAAGTTGTTCTCCACAAAACAAGCAAAGAACTCCCTATTCATATGCTCATACTGAGTGCACTGGATGACTCCTTTTCCATAGCTTATAGCAACAATTAATTTCACTACTCTCCCGCCACTGCCTACTTTAGCACCATTTCCCTGTGCAACCTTTATTAAGACCTTCGCATGTTTTTGGCCAAATACGCCATTGTGGTGCTTATGCTTGGTCTGCTGGATTGGTTTTGTGGTAGAAACTCAGTTACAAGCCCTTTCTTCTGTGCCTGTAAGTAAAAAAATCCTTGTTTTCTCAACACACGACACATTGTTCTGTTACTCACAGAGCCCGGTTGAATGCCTGCTGTCTCCATGATCCGAAACGACGAAAAGTTACCCTCTTCGTGCCTTAACCTTGTCAAAGCTCTCATTAATTTTCTTTCGTCTCGGTCACTCGATTTGCGTGGTCTTCTGCCCATGTTCTTAGAATCCCATTTTTGGAGTTGTACTGTTCTTTCCTCAGCCTATACACACTTGCATGATTCTTTTTTACAGATATATCCTTTTCTCGAGCTAAAAACGTTGCATAGGCCCGCCTTTTTGGTTCAATCAGTCCCCGGAATACCATACTTGCAGTGTAAATACACACAATTCTTTCCTTTTGTGACGTCACTAATGAAGTGAATTATATATTTTTTTCCTCACATAATTATTTCTCATGTCACGCTTACTGAACTGTCCAAATATTGTTGCCCCGGTTTGAATAACAACAGAGCTAATTCTGTTTCTTTACCACATGCAATCGTAGACAATCTCGGACAAAACTGTTGAGACAGTAACACAAATTCGCCTTCATTCTAAACATCCCTACTTACTCTCCCCTTCCCACTCTCCTCCCCCCCCCCCCCCCCTCAGTCAATGTTGCTGAGTATCGTCATATGTTCTACAGTAGATTTCTGCCCAAGAGAAATCAACATTGATGTTGGGGGGGAGGGAAAAGGACAGGTTTCAAGCGGTAGATTTGGATAACTTCTTGGAGTACCACAGATGTTCTTTTGTCTCAACAGGTTTTGTCTGAGACTGGAGCTGTTTCTTGCTTTATACCCTCTGTAACTATAGAAAAAGAAAACACCTAGTTAACTTGTAACTTTTCAAAAGCATGCCATACACTCGCAACAACAATACCTAATGTATTGATTATTTCTTAAATGTACTTTTGCATTAGGCAACAAGAAAAGAAGAAATAATTATAAATTATTAATATTGTTACAGCTTGATACAGATCTCAATAGTTTTTGTAGCTTTCCAACTGTAATAATAAAATGTGAACAGATAACTAATAGCATACCTCAGCGGTGTCCTCTTTGGAGTGTACACTGGTGTCAGGCTGTTAGTGCACTCAATGTGGCCCGTCAGTGTGTCTATTGGTCAAACAAACAAAAATTAGACACTGTTGCAGGAAATGAATTCCAAATCAGAACAATAGCTGTTACTATTTAGCTATCCTGTTACAAAAGGAAAATAAAAATGTTAGTAGTGGAGAGGTTGATGATCAAGATTTCAGAAATGAATGATGAATGATACATGAATCTGACATAATATTTGAAGCTATCACGGAGCTCTGGGTATAGCACAATCTTTTGTAGTTCAGCAAAGTCCTTGTCTCGTCGATCAAACAATGGCAGGTTGTCATCATGTTCACAACTTCCACCTAACCATTCGTGTGAGTCGCAAACATGATGAAGTAAGCCAATCCACTTATCCTGACAAGTTTGGAAAAAAGAACAATGCCATTTAAAATTCCAAAAAGGTTACCGACTCAGGAATTACATGAAGTGGAATTTACATAGCTTTCACATGTTGTATGCTTTTTACCAGAGTTTCAGGATGAAGTCCAAGCTCTTTCATTTTTGTTCTTACAAAAACTTGGTTTATCAACAGAGTTGATAATGTAAATTGACCACCGTACAGAGATTCTAAAAGCTACCAAATTTTTGTATACTACTTCCCCACCAACGCAGCACCACAGTTTCTTTAGAAACTACCCCTTCATTCATTTTTGTTCTTGACCGATTTGCTGCAATTAGTATTTTTGCGCATTTTCTATCCCATTCTGAGTCCATCGAGTTCAAAATACACTTCAAACCGACTTTGTCTATATCAAAACGAGCATTGGATGCTTGGGATAACTCGTCTTTTCTGCTTGTATCAATCATGGCCAGGAGACCCTTCAGGTTCTGCTCCTTTTTTTGTGCCCCAGCCTCCTTGCTTCTTGATGTTGATACTTTAGTAAAAACAGCAGGCCATCAACATTGCAGGACTGCAATGAAGTTCTCAAATCTATGCCTGTTGTTTGATTCACAGAGACTGGTATTCTACTTGCAAGGCGGAGATCTTGTTTTGTGACTGTTGAATTGCTTGTTGTGTCAGTATTTATAACATTAACTACTGTCGAGATTTCCACATTCTTTTCTGATTCAAGAGATTTTGTAATTCCATCCATGTTTTTTCTGCATGAAATCTGGTCATTAAATAGTTTCATGAGCCCGCAGTACAATAATAGTGCCCAGGCCTGCTCAATCGTTTTCAAGATGGCGGACAATGTGACTAAATGGCTCCAAGATTGTGGTTTATCGGAGTTTCAAAGCCTGTTTGAAGGTGAAGGATACGATGATCTTGATGTTATGGCTACAATAACTGACAAGGACTTAGAGGAAACAGGGACATCGAAAAAAGATCTTAGACTTTCATTGAGAATGAAAGCCATTCAGAACAAACTCGATACGTCCAAGATCAAAACACCTTTACCTCGGTCAGGTCTATCTTTGCATTTTGAATTGGGTAGTCTTTCTGTTTCACTTTTTGTTGTAAATTTGATGTCGCTTTTGTGCAAAGACTTTATTTGAATTTGTATGCATCTATAACTAACATTATACTTTTTTAAAAATCTGTACTTTTGAAAAAGATTGTGACAGATATATATCGATACACTGTGATTGGCTAAGCTTTGATACAGATCTGTCACAATCTTTTTCAAAAGTACAGATTTAAATGGTGTATTATACCATATTATAACATTAAATGTTCACTTTAAAAATCAGATCACCCTTTTAGAAATCCAATTTGTTTTTATTCAGTTCTGCCAGGTTCTTCAAAGAAACTCACAAGAGATCTGTTTATACCATATCAAAAGTCCAAATATTGGTACGAAAATCCTCAACATCCACGTACTAAATATTTCAATGAAATTTTGCCAAGGATCTTTGAAGCTACAAGACCGCACATGACTGAATGTGCATTTGAAGAGTACTTATTCAAAGAGAGAAAAAAAGAGATGGGAAACAAAAGTCGAAATGGAGTAAATAGAACAAAAAGTTAATTATCTTTTGAGTATTGATAATGATGCTTGCTATGGTAAATACTTGAACTCTCAATCAAGTGTCCTTCTGGATTTATTAAAGACCAGTATATTGGTGAAACAGTTCGGTCAATCTTCGATATTATGGAGTTAACAGTTGAAGAAAATATTCCTGGTCTAATGATTTTTATAGATTTTCAAAAGGCTTTCGACAGTTTGGAGTGGAATTATCTTTTAAACTGCCTGGAACATTTTAACTTTGGTTCTGACTTTATTTGATGGGTAACAACCTTTTACAAAAATATACAAAGTTGTCATAAACAATGGTATCACTTCAGATTATTTTACCCTTCAAAGAGGAGTCAGACAAGGAGACCCTCTTTCTCCTTATCTCTTTGTGATCGAAGCTGAAGTACTAGCAATTGCAGTTCGACAAAATAAAGAAATAAAACGTATCCGGATCGGTAAGGAGGAGACAAAACTACTTCAATACGCTGATGACACGACAGCAGTCCTCTCTGACATCAACTCAGCCTGCGCGTTTTTTAAACTCCTTGACGATTTTCAGAAGCTATCAGGCCTAAGAGGTAACCCTATCAAAACAGAAGGAATGTGGATTGGCTCCTCAAGACAAAATAAAACCAAACCACTCGGTATCAAATGGCCAGACGAGCCAATCAAAGCGATTGGCGTATATTATTCTTATGATCCAAAATTGCTTCACGAAAAACTTGTTAACATCTAGTCTTCAAGAGGTCTTTCCATCTATGGGAAGGTGACCGTTATAAAGTCTCTAATTATTCCTAAGTTTGTTTTCATTGCGTGACTTCTACCCACCCCTAAGGATGTTATTAAAGAATTAAACCAGCTGTTATTTAAATTTCTATGTAAAGCTGTGCATAAAACAACTCACTTGTCTGTAATAAATGAATATGAAAAAGGTGGTTTAAAATGATTGATTTAGATACAGTGGTTAAAAAGAATATTCAGTGTAAACGATGGTGCGTGGAAAGATTATATAGGTCATCAGCTTAAGCGTTTCTGAGGTCTTTTCTTATTTCACTGTAACTACAATGTAAAAGATCATCCTATTCCCTCGTAGTTTTATGCTGAGATGCTCCAATGGTGGGCAGAATTTCGAGACGAGTTTTCCACAGAAAAGGATTGGCAGGGCATAATATGGAATAATAAAGATGTTCGCATAAACAATGCACCTGTATTTTATAAGACATTTTTCGAGTCTGGTATTATTTGCGTAAATGACCTACTTTTTGATTTGAATAACTTAAACTCGTATAATATAATTTCTAAGCATGTTGGTAAAGTTAACTTTTTAACTTGGGCAGGTCTTCGCCATGCTATACCTTCTCATATAAAAATGAGTAATTACACTTTTATGACAAGCCCCCCTACATTAGCGATTAATGACAAGGTTTTTAATGTCTTAAAAAAGAAGTCAAAGGATTATTACTCGTTGTTACGGAGCAAAAAAGCACAATTTCCTAGCAGGGGACTAACTCTAAAACAGGAATTTTGACCTAACCAGTGACGAACTACAGAAAGCATATATTCTATCACATTCTGTTTGCTGTGAACCATATATTAGAGGCTTTCAGTACAAGGTCCTTAACTCTATATTATATACTAATACCAAATCATACAAGATAGGATTTGCCACAGACGACAACTGTTTCTTTTGTAAGTCTCATCCCGAAACCCTCAGCCACTTCTTTTTCAACTGTTTATACTCCCACACTTTTTGGAAAGAGTTTGAACTTTATTTTCAAAAGAACGTGTTTCCCTGACTTTAAAAGATGTCATAATAGGTATTGTAGATTCAAAACGCCCCTTGCTAAACTATTTGTTACTGATAGCTAAGTTATACCTGTGGGACTGCAGAAGGACAAGCATGCTACCAGAAATAATTGGCCTAAAGCATAAGATTAAAAATAAGTTTGAAATTGAAAAATATGTTAATATTAAAAATAATACCTTAGGTTAATTTCAACGTAAATGGACAATTAACTGTAATTTGTCGCTTAATATATAATATTTCTTTCTTGTAGGAATCATATTGTGTCATGGTTTAGGAAGTGATTGTAATGTGATTACGTATTGTGTTAGTAAAAGAAAAAGAAAAAAACTATGTAATTAATTAAGGTTTGTTATTGGTAATTTGATCGCTTATGTATTGTGTCTGTTATAAGTAATTTGTTATTAGTCTGTTATTGGTAATTTGTAATGCCAGTAATAAAATAAAAAAATAAAAATAAAAATCAAGTGTCCTTCATTGTGGAGTTAAGGAACTGTCACACTTGGAAGAAAAACTGATTCAAGAAAAAATGACATTGAAGAAACCTATGGTAAGCTATTTACAGCAAATGGCACTGCCATATCTGGGCAAAGGAACAAAAACAGTATTGTGAATCACAGATTGGGCATTTCAACATTATTATTGGAGGAATAACAAATGCCAAGTCTTGGTCATCTGGGGGCCACATTTAAGTCTAATGTTATCTTGAGGAAAAAGGCAACTCTTGCAAAACGTAGAAAAAAAGAAAATGATCGCAAAGCAAAAAATAGAAAACGAAAACGAGAAGAAACAGCAATGCATAACCTGATTGTGAAACTTACAGATGAATTCACCTATACCCTTTGCTTCCCTGATGGCTATGGTGTAGTAATAATAATAACTTTATTTTTCCAATATGGTAGACAAATGTAACTATTTAAACTGTCTAAAAAACATTGGGCAATATAATTAATATGCAATTGATAATATTTACAAATACTGTAAAATATAGAACTAGAGATAAATAATTAAAATATTTAGAAAATTATAATATTATATACATTAGGATTGTAGAACACTTTGTTTATAGCTTTCCTGTTAGTTCATTATTAAAGTGTCTACTGGCTTTGATTATAAATGAATTTGCCGCTCTTTTGGTACGGGCTGGTGGAACTGCTACTATACCCTTAGCCTGAGATCGTGTGCTGTACTGGTTTTGATAGTGCTGTGGGAACAGATGGTTAAGTTTATGTTCATTGCTTTTCATTTGTTTGAAGTAAGACATGGAAATAGTATAAAGTCTATCAAACCCTTTATTGAGATCGTAATAGCAAAGTCAAACTGCTTGTTTTGGGTTGTCTGTGTTTGTATAGAGAAAGTTCATGAGGTCGACCAAGGCAGCAGTGGTGGATGATCCCTTCAAAGAGCCAAAGTGTCTGTCATCCAGATTAGCTTTGATCTGTTCTAATAGAATACTGTTGAGATGACTTTCGAAGATCTTAGCCAATGGTGATGTAACTGAAATTGGTCTGAGGTCTTTTCCAGGGTCAGCGATCTTGGCTGTTTTAGGTACTGGCGTTACGTGAGCTCTTTTCCATACTGATGGGAAGCGACCTTCAATGATGCTAGAGTTAATGATATTCACGATTAGTTTAGCTAGTTCATAGCAGTTGTCCCTCAGCACACTTATAGGGATCTATTCTGGACCACAGGATTTATTGGTTTGTAAACCATTGAGCTTATCTGCTACTTGTTCGATACTTAGGACGAAGCAGTCAACATCATGTAGCTGTTCTGCAACTGTAGACTTTGTGGTGGTAGGTTTCAAAGGCTGATATTCCTGCGTGACTTTAAGGAAAAGATTGTTAATGGCATTCGCCATCTCAGGTCCTGTGAGGTCTTGTGAACCAAAGGCTAGCTTCTGAGGAATCGTACTTTTGCACTGCCTGGAGATAGATTTGACACCTTTCCACCAAGACTTAGTTAACTTTGCTTCTTCAAGGTGGTGCTGATAATATCTTTTCGTAGCACTCTTGATTTCACGAGCTACTTTGTTGCTTAGGTAGTTACGAAGTGGAATATTACCACTTTTCCATGCACGTTGGCGCTTGGCAATCAAAGATTTTATGCGAAATGTCATCCATGGCTTGTCGATTGTGTTAATTCTACAAGATGACACTGGTATAATAGGTAAGTCAAAACTTTATCGTAAAAGATGGTAGTTTTCTCATCTACAGAAGTACAATTGTACACATCGTCCCACTTTGTGTTTTTCCCCAACATGCCGTCTGTGAAGATGAGATTGACATTTAAACCTTACATAAACTGCAAAGGTCTGAAAAAGTGAAGCTGAATTGTCTAGTTGAGCAAGGTTTTTTTGCGCTTGATGCCCTGTTGCTGAATCATATGACCCCCCCTTATCTTTGTACCAGGAAAAAACAATAGCCCCCCCTCTTTGCTAATTTAAAATAGCCTTGGCTGCCACTACATAAATAATGACCGGTCCCTAAGAGACCACACAAAGATTCGTATTAGTCAGCACTTTAAGAAGATTACCCTTCTTGATCACATTAGCAGTAACTCTAATGTATGACATAGAGCATTGCACTAATGGTTCATTTGTAAAGATCTCAGTTAAAAGTTCAAGGTCATTTCCAGCTTAGTGGAGCATTTATGATTTAAGTGTTTCATAAACTGTGGTCAGTTTTAAAAAATAAAACGATTGTAAGAACTACATAGGTGAGACTATCAAGTTTCGACTTCAGCCAAGGTATTGACATATTTTTGTCCCCAGAAAATATGAAACGGTCGGGAAATTCCCCGGAAGCTGGCGAAAAGACGCAAATCATCAAGGTAGTAAAGAACAAAGAGAGTATTCTTGAGGCATGGTCTTCGACAGTGCTACCAACTGTAAAAGATCAAACAATGAAAAATTCGAGAAGATTAACAGTTTACTATGGGAATGATATGTGAGAGCGCGGCAATCGAATATTCCAGTTGATGGTCCAGTGTTAAGAGAAGAAGCAAGACTAATTGCTGATAAGCTTGGCAAAACTTCGATTAAAGGCGCTGATGGTTGGCTTGCTAAATGGAAGCAGAGGCACAATGTAGCACTACAGAGTGTTGCCGTTGAGGAGGAAGATGTTTGTCAAGAAACACTCAAAAGCTGTTGAGAGTGGCTAAAGGAATTGATAAGAAGTTTTGAACCAGCCTATATTTAGAATCAGGATGAGACTGGTACTACATGAAAAGTGCTTACCTGAGAAATCATTACCAGAAAGGGGCGAGCGCTGCAGAGGTGGGAAAATTGTGTGGCAAGGAATCACACCAGCGTTTTTTGTTAATGCCGCTGGTAGAAAGTAAACCCCAATTCTAGTTGGCAGTAGTAAAAAACCACGCTGTTTCGCCAATTTGCCGGATATCTCTCGTCCTTGGGGATTATTTCAGTAATGACAAGGCGTGGATGAAGTCAGATATGATAAGCGCAGTGACGGACAGATCCTCTTGTTTCTGGACAATGCACCCTGCAATCCCCCTTCTATAAAGGGTATGTTCTCGAATATCAATATTGAGTTTCTTCCAAGAACACCACCTCACGCACTCAGCCCCTAGATGCTGGCATTATCCAAGGAAGCTTTTTCGATACATTGCCAGTGAAATTGATGGTCAAAAATCAGCAAGTGAGATCATCAAGTCTGCTCACTTGTTGATGGCTATCAGGTGGATGGTGAGTGCTTGGGAGGAGGTGAAGCCAGAAGTTATAAGTAGGTGTTTCAGGCACATGGGGATGTATCCCAATGAAGTAGAAGGCATTGAGATTGACAATCCTTTTGCTGGCAAGGAGGAGCTCGAGATGGAAACTTTGCAGTCCAAGATTTCTACCTTGGGGCAAGATCTTGACATGTGAAGCTTTGATGATGATGTAGACACATATGAGTCACCGATAGACACCTCAGGTCAATTCTGTCAAGGGAGCTCTCGGTCTTGTTAATAAGTTGGTGGAGTTTTCTGATTGGCAGGGCAACAAAGAACTGTGTAAAGCTGTTGCACGCGTTAAAGATGTCTTGGTGGATTCACAACTCCATTCATTAAAACAATCAATGAACAACAACTTATTTATTAAATCATAGAAGACTTAGATTAGAGACTCAAAATGCTATTGTCTGAACCCTTGCTGTTTTACTTTTTTCTATAGAGAACTGATATATGATGTCATAATTGCACCTTAGTGCTGTAGCAGTGCGTTATGCATTGTAATCATCTGAATGAGAAATTAAAAGTAGAAGCCATCCAAGAAGTTACTGCACAACCAGTAAACTGGTAGTGGGGGACAGTTCTCAGTCTGAATGAAAATCCACATACCACTTATGCCATGGTTTACTTGTAACATACATTTTAACTATTATCCTGTGAAAGTGCATGGCATATCACCTGATACTCAGCCAACAAGGCCGTAGGCTGAATGGGATAAAATCATGCGATATTCCGTGTTGAATAATAAATATAAATAGATGTCTTGAGCACTGCATTGATTGTGTGACGCCAAAAATAGTTGGTCAGTTAATTTCTGTGGTTTCAAATGGAATTTCTTGCTTGTCCCTTGTATTCTTTGCATACTCATCTGATGGGTTGTGAGCAAAAAAAAAAAAAAAATTAAACTGGACGGTAAGATATTCTGTAATGTGTCACTTCACCGCACTGTAATACTAGTACATGCTAGACGTACTGTACATGGTATGCATCACATTCTGGGATTCAGTTTCATCAGAATAGATTCCATTTCTTCCATAACATTATCAGTAACTTGATTTAGATGTATTTCAATGTTTTTATTTTATTGGAAGCAAACGTTTTTGTAACAGTTTTTAGATTTAAGACAAACATAAACCTGATAAGTGGAAGGACATAAAAGAGAGATCTAACGAAGACCAGGTATATGCACTAGTATAATAATATTATTTTGTAAAGATGTTGATACCCAATGGAAGTGTCACTACAGTCGAACCTCGATTATCCGGACCTCGATTATCCAGATTTTTTCTCTGGTCCCAAGTTTCTCATGAATATTTATTAGTTATAATCAAGATCCCTAGCCTTATTCTTTTTAAAACTACAGGGTTGAAAAGTAAAGTAAATGCAAGTTTGTTTCTCTTTCAAAAAGCAAAATAAAGCAGCGCTCGCACACGTTGTAACTAATGCAGAACTTTTGAATGAGTTCTGATTGGCTTAGAGGTGCTTTGTTGCTAAGCGAAATTTCACGCTCTATTGGCTCGTTCAGCGAACAAGCCACAATACGTCACGAATGTTTATTCACGATCATCACGTCTTTGAAGCGTAAGCGATCCGTTCTTTTGATAAAAGATAAACAGGCTATAATTTTGCGATTAGAGAAAGAAGAAAAAGGAACCAATTTGTCAGTTAGTAAACGGCAGATATCTGATATCCACAAGAGCAAGGAAAAGATCATGACGTTTGCCGACACGTGTACAGGTATTCACAACGGACAATGAAGATGTTTGCAAATGTTTTGTTTCACGATTAAATGTCGCTTTCTTAATGTAGTTAGTTTTTGTTCCTCATTAACATTCATATTCTCCATTATCCGGACTATTTTGTGTAGTGTAGTCCGGATAATCGAGATTCGACGGTATTGAGACTTTACCCTAAAGTCAATGATTGCCTTTTTCCATCTATAACCTTTTGTGGGCATGGCTTGGGAGAGGTAGAATGACTGAGCCGGCTGA
>NC_090870.1:25322841-25335341 GCF_036669935.1 Montipora foliosa | reverse complement strand
GAACGATATTTCGCTGCAATCTGTTTTCACACAACCACATTTACATTGCTTAAGTATCTTTTCTCAATTTGAGATGATTAGTATAAAAAGCTGGGAGACACCACTGTCCTAACACGTGAAATTTCCTCTTCTGGTTGCCGTCCGCGTCTCAAAAACGCGCGTGCTTCAGCTCCCTATTATTTTTTCCACAAGGTCTTTGGAATGCTTTGGAATGCTTTGGAAATACACATCTCGCAAGTGACTTGCCAACGCATTTGAAACAAAGAATTTTTCCTTGAAGTAAAAAATAACTAAACGAAAGCAGCGCGCCATAGAAACTTTGATAAACAATTATATGGCTAAACAAAGAGCATTTTACTGTTTGAATGAACAATTGGTGTCACTATAACCGGAGATATGACTTTTTCCACAAGGTCTTCGCAACGCTTTGGAAATAAACATCTTGCAAGTGACTTGCCGACGCGTGCAAAAGAAAGAACTTTTCCTTGAAGTTCCTTGACTATCGATGTCTTTCAACACGGACTGCCATCAGTGAACTGTTTTTTTTTTCCCCCTCAGTTTGCATTCTGCATTTTGTGACCCTCATGTAATGACCACAAATGGTGAACGAAATTTCGCTCACACAAACAAAGTGTTGGAAATTTTGTTTGAAATTTCGCTCCCACTAACGAGAGAGAGAGAAGAGTGGACTACGTTTTCATTGCAGATCGACAAGCTTGTTTTCTAGGAGCATGGCACTCCCACTCTTCAGGATCTTAGGATTCCATTTACATGAACGTTATATTTATGCATTCATTTTTTCATCACACTTGCTTACACATTGTTTGGTTCTTAATTACACGTTATTTAGTAAAAACCTACTTGCATGCCGGCAGCTGCTAACTAACTCGGACCTTTTGTTAAGTGTGGCGAGCTTCGGGTGGCAAATTATGTAATATTTTTCAGGTGTGCATAAGTTACATCTTTTTTGTAGTGTTACAATACGCACGCGCCCTGCCAAGAATTTTCCAAGTGATCTTATACTCTGTTTTTGCTTTCTTTAAGCGCCATACATATTTGCTTAGCTCAGTTTGATTACTGTACTTTTCCGTCCTAAAAGATTGCTTGTGGTTGGCGAACCTCCCCTTAAAGTCCATGTCCGTGAGCCCTACATAGTGCTCAATCCCCTCGCTAGATGTGACAGAGGCCTGGTACACAATGCCCTTTGCGAGGCACTGGTTATCAAGTGGGCACTCCTCTTTTTTCATGCAGTTGCATAGCCTTTGTTCGCGTGTTTCTGCTCCTGATTGTAGTAGTAGGCGCTTATTTTTTGAATCTATTACACTTTTTACCTTAGGCATGCAACAGTATAAGAGCTTTAGGGTACTACGATTGAAAATTGGCCTTAGGGCATGGCCCCTTGGGAAACACTCAGTGATCATCCGCAAGAATTCTTTCCCTACGTTGGTCTTGACTCGCGCATCGAACGGGGGATTGAACCAGGTAACGTTCCGTTTTCTTAACCTGCGTTTTTTTCTCCTGTTTTCCCTTGGGTGGAATTTCAACGTGTGCTGGTATCCGCTGTTGTCTAACGCCGCTTGGTAGGGTGGTGCAGCTTAGTTGAACACATTCATCGGATGAAATATCCGATAATCTCTGGTTTACGCTCTCTGGGATACGTCTCAGAATGCTGGGAGGGGTGGTTGCTCTTTGCATGCACATATTGTGGTATGTCTCCAGGTTTCATGAAGGGGTCGTGCCTTCTGGTGTTTAAATCGAGGGTCACATCCAGGTAGTTCACTATCTTTTTGTTGTTTGCATCGATAGTTATCTTCAATCCATTGTCTGCGAACAATTGAGCTATTCGTTTCTTAATTCGCTCCATGGACCGAGGTGCCTCGTGTGACACGGCGAGCCCGTCGTCTCTGTAGAGGCCTCTTGAATTGCCGCAAATGCTCTTTAATTGTGAAAGCATGAAGACTACTACAAGTTCACAGGACTTGGCACCGCGAAACAAACACTCCTATTCAGCGAGGACGTCCCTTGGGTAAAAAGAGATGCCACTGGTGGACTATTTGACGTAACACCATGGGATCGTACCATGGTGCTGACTCCTTTAAACTTGTAGTAGTCTTCATACTTTCACAATTCAAAGTGAATGGAATTATGGAAAAAGTGGACAAATGAGAGCGTTTTTCAAGGCGTGCCGAAAAGGGTGCGAGAACAGCAATGATTTAACTCATCTCAACTGAATATGGTGTAAAACGAGGACTGCGAGTTGTAGTGAAGTCTTCTGGTGGAGCTACGACGCAAGACATTAAGTTCTACATCCAACCAATGCCCCAGATAGAATTTGTTTACATATTAAGACGAATGACTTAAAGTCCGAAGCACCAACTGAAGTTGCAAACGCCGCTTAGTATTGTCGATCTTGCGAAAACCATCCAATGTTCCTGTGTAGCTGAAGTAGCCTTATCTGAGCTAACTACGCGCAACGACGCGCGCAAAGAATCAGTAACATTAGGGCACAAGCTCATCAACAATTCCTCCAAGAACCATCACTGAAAGTTAGTTTGCCACACCAACATTACTGAGAAAGTCTTAAACAGAGGTGGTTTACAGTTAACCAAACAAGGCAACGATCTTGTATATAAAACTTTTGCAAAATGCTAAGTAACCAAGAAAACGAATTATCATTGACCTGTTTTAGAGGCACCCAACGTGAATTTTCGGAAAATATCTGTTCAGAAGACAGTTTGACAATCTAGAATTTTCAGAAATATTTGTTGTTAAATTTCTTGGTTGCCTGCTTGTCCTAGGATTTTCGAATTTCTAGAAAATGGTATAATTGCCCATTTTTAACAGATTCTTACCCTTTTTTCTGCCTGAGATTTTCGAAAAGGTAAGTTTGGATCCCTATACTTTCAGCTAGGAAATCCGAACGGATAAAAATTTTTTGGGGATAAAAATATGCCTATACTACCACTTAAATACTAAGGATGCTATGTCTAAGTGGTTTTGAACTATATTCTCGTTGGGTACCACTGCTGTTTCCTCGAAAGCCGGTCGTCTTTAATTTCATGAATCTCATAGGAAGAATATTCCTTTAAACGTGGATTTAAGTTTGCTTTGCTAAATGTTAACAAACGCTCTAGACATATAGCTGAAGTCAGAAGTTTGCTCGCCAATGAATGTCTAGATGTTCTTGCTATTCAGGAAACTAAGCTGGATGTGTCTGAGAACGACTCCCATTCTTATATCTGTGGTTATTAATTAATTTGAAGAGATAGGCTGGGGTCATCCTGCAGCTCAAACAAGGTCGAATCTCATTGGCTAGATGCTTCAGCGTAAGATTATTTGCGTAACTTGTATTTCCTTTTTTGGGAGGTAAAATAACTTAGAATATCAACCATTCCGTCCAGCATTTAACTTGAACAATGTAATCAGTCGAAGTTTCTTCTTGAAGTTTGATAAATTCAAGAAAGATTACTGACAAGGGTCGTGGGATCCCCCGAAATTTAGATATACCTTTGTTCTATATAGACCCAACATTGGTAACAGACGGAGGAGAGGACAATAAGACATAACATATCCGCTTACATCACCTATATTGCCTCACATAGGTTCCACATATCATAACTACTTGTAGCATACTTGTACATAGATCTGAGGAGGGCCTTGAAGGTATAACAGACATAAAGCGTGCCACTGGAGGGTGACCAGGGTGGTCAGGGTGGTCAGGGTGGTCAGAGTTACAAAAGTGGTATAACATAAGTATTGATTGACGGTTCCTGGAACATGAAAATCACGCAAGGGTGAACCAAACCACAATAGTCGTGCTACACTCTTTCTTTTTTATAAGGACATATTTTATAAGAATATATAGGCTAAAATTGCGAAATTTTAAGAATTATTTAAGAATACACCCGTAGCTGAGATTTTGCAAATAATATAATTTTTGCCTCGAAAACTAGTGAATATAACACTAAACCATATAAAAGTCATCCTTGTCTAGACAAAAAAACTAGCCAAAAAACCAACAAAACAGCACGATCCATGTGTTTGATGCTCTGATGCCTACAGGCTGGCTCAAAAATTACTCTGATATCCCATCCCATGCAGAAAGATATTAATATTCAGCCTCGGTCGGAAAAACAATATTCTTATAAAAAATATAGAGTGTAAACCATTACGATGTAGATTTCCATTATATCATTGCAAATACATCTTTTCTAGGAAAAGAAATTCATTGCCATCTTTCACTGAAATATTTTTTCTCCTTCATTAGTATCACCCAAGTAGTGGACTAATGAAAATCCTGCCTTTTGCTTCGCTACGCTACTAGGGGACTAGCTATTAGTAATAGTCCTCAAGTAGGGAAAAGCGTGACGCTTTCTATTGTTTTATTCCCAAAAAATATATCTTCAACTTGTACTTGCCAACTTCGCTATTAGCTTTTATTTCCTGTCACGCGGCAATAGCCTATTCGGCTTTGCCTCATGGGCTATTGTTAATTAGTGACCCTATAGCGAAACTAGTTATGACGAGCTATTTCTAGGCCTTTTCTTTGAGTCTGTGTTGCGTTCCAGAAGGGTACTCTCTTACTAATAGGGGTGACAGAAACTGAACAATCTCTAGTCAAAGTACATGTCAATTCCGTTCGAATAAAATAGAATCACATCGAAATTACCAGTTGGAACAGAGTGAATTACAAGCTTTACAGATAAAAACTCTTTTTCTTTGGGTTTGTAACCTTCTCTTCCTTCACGCAAAAACAGTATTTTTACTACGCTACATTAGATATCATTATCCGAATTTGAAATTCAATTTTCTCTCTGGAAGATTTGTTTGATTAGTTGGGGAGGGCTTCACAGGGATTTACAGTGTGTTTTAATACCTAGGTTGAGTAATAACTGCCTGCACTCGAGAACCATGATGGTGAACGCCTAGTCCATCAAGAAAACAATGTCCCACAAAATACGGTTTCCGAGTTGGAATGGTGCCTTTCAAATCCCCAGTCTGAGAAATATGGCTCTCTTATCGGCAGACATACAGAGGATGCTGCCGCTGGTAAAAAAAGGAAAGGAATCTTGTTCTGGCGCTGGAGCACTAATTGGGGACACTAATTAAACTGAAATTAACAATTGGCACAAATCAAGTCAAATTCTGGATTTTGAGGAGAGCGGACTCCGGAGTACCCGGAGAAAACCTCTCAGAGCAGAGTAGAGAACCAACAAACTCAGCCCACATATTACACCGCATCAATATAGTACGTTTCAAAGACTTTGATTAGGCATCCGGCGGGTCTAAAATGGTGGTAACTGGTACATGCTCTTTGACAACGTGCTTGAGTTCAATTGCACGGAGTGACGAGTTTTCCAGTATTTTTAATATATTCACCCGATAACAAGTGGTACGTTCCGACCAAATTTAACACATATCGGGCGTTTTTATTTTTTCTTAATATTAAATGTCAACAAAAAAAAAAAAAAGAAAAAGCAATATGTATTTCATATGAACGTACTGCAAGTTATAGGGTGCATTTCAATACCATTACAGGTGTGATCTTCTTACAATTACAAAACTCCAGCGATAAAAATTCAAACATGACGGCGCGAACTCAACCCATGCGGTGAAAGCGAAAAGTGGTTAAGACTAGAAAACAAACTGATACAAAAATTACTTAGCAAAATGAACTAATCGTAAACAGAAACTCGACGAAAAGATACACTTACATTTGTTAGGAGCTGGTAACTGAATATTGACTGCTTGAAGCGAAGAAAGTAACAAACTGCAGAAAGCGAAACTACAAGAACTACTCACAAGCGAAAATGACTGATCGAGAACCCTAGAAATGACTAAATTAAGCCTTGAATACCTCTAAGAGTACGAATAAATTAAGCACTAAATTCCTGATTACAAAGACTGACAACTGCATTCCTAAGAGAGGAATGCAACCCCGCTAATGAGCAGGCGTTTTTCCCGCGAACTGCGTCTAGGCGTTTGTCTACCCAGCCAAATTTACAGACAAACATGTGGAAAATTCAAAAAATTAACTGAGCGTCTTCTAGCCAAGCTACATACTTCAAACTTGGTGAATACAACCTTCTACCTAGTATTTTAATGTTGCGATTCAGAAATGGTGAAAAATTCAATTCACCGTAATTTCTCACCGCTTTTCCTACCCGTCAAGATGGCGTCGAAAACCGTGATAAGGCCTATTCAAAAGCCTGCAAATTTAAAAATCAGCTGACCCAGTAAGCGCTTTTAATTACTTCTCTTGGATTGATTTCCGCTATATTGACGGAAAGGAGAAGGCATTTCTCCCTTAGAATGCGGTTAATGTAGCGAATAAAAATCAAAATCACGGGCAGACTTGTAACTTCAAATGCCCTTCCTACGCCCGGCCTCCCCAACCAGCGGCTAAACATTGATAGGTGCAGAACCATGCTTCGAGAAACCCGGGCCAGAATGTCGAAAAAGCCCAACACACTTTTGTCGATTGATGCCTTGTGTTTGTGAATAAGACTGTGCAGCCATTTTGCTCATGCGGCGGAAGACGATGGCTGAGAACACCCGGTCGTTTCACGCCTTACCGGCTGCTAACCCTTCCGAATACAAAAGCGATCCTTTTGAAGGCTGTAAAATGTACATGACCCACACTGACTGTGCTTGTGGGAAAGCTTTCATGGTGAGATCGAACGTCTTGTTTTCCTGTTTTATAATTTTCAGATATGTTTCCTCAGTTGTGTTTGATCGCTGTTTATTTAAATATTGGGTCATGCTTGTGTTGCAAACCAGTGGATCTGGATTTACAAACCAGTGATCTGGATCTAAGACAACTTTAATTTCTACAGGTGAAATTTCCGGATTGTGGCTGTGCTGTGGAATGTGTAGTCCAATAAGTCTTTGATTTAAAAAAAAATTGAAGTTAACGAAAAGTACAAACGTTTGGACAGAGAGGGGGATGCAGGCAGTGGTGCAGAATTTAAACTTAGTTGCAATTTTTTGGTGAAATGTCTGACTCAAGGGACTGACAAATGTTTAACAATCCTTTACAAAATTGGAATTTTAATAATTTAAGTTAGATAAGCGCCCTAATTCCCCACCAAGGGGACAACTGAAGTGATCAAATGACACACCTTATAAAGTGCATGACAAAATTCCCTGTAGGCATGATTTTTGAAAGGGAGGGTCACGCTGTTTCACACCCAGGGTACCTACTAGATTGTGGTGTCGACCTCTGTGCGGTGTTTTACTACATGACAGCCATTTATGCATTCTGTCAATGTTGATTCTTCAGAGTCACGCATTTCCACCACCTGAATTACATGATTTGTATGTTGTTGACCTCAAAAATTGAAAAATGTCTGAGGCCTTCAACCTTCTATGTTTTATTACCTAGGGTAATTGCCCTTAAAGGAAGTTCCTTTGATGGCCGGAAACAGCTGTTAGAAGGGCTACAAAGACGTTTTCCTGAGGGTACTATTACACTTGGGGTGGAGGCAACCAGCAAGGATGTGCTGGATTACTGGCATTCATTGCAAGAAGACTACAGGTCCAGTGCAGATGGAGAGGAGAGAATTTATTTTTAAACTTCTTGCTATGGATTGCAGGATGAGTCCAACTACTGGTTTCTTGGACCAGAGGTAAATAAAAAGAAGTAAAAGAGAGGTAAACGAGGTTAAAGATCAGGCCCCAGTTGTTCGAAGGATGAATAGCGCTATCCACTGGATAAATCTTTATCCATTGGATAGCCCAATTGGTTTCGCTATCGGACTTGTACACTGGATAGTGATTTATCCGGCGGATAGCGCTATCCATTGTAGGAACAACTGGGCCCTGAAGTAGAAAACATCCACAATGTGCGTACCACAGACACACGTGATCATCTTCTATCAGTCATTTCTTATCCTTTATGAAACTTGTTGAGGATTGGTACCTGCAATGGTTTTCCAAATGTTAGAATTTGTTTTGTTCTCTGGATTTCACTTGAAAGGTTTTAGGATGGTTATTGCCCTTTTGGTTCCTTTGCAAATTAGTGCAAATTAACCTTGTTTTTGTGATGTGCTGTTAACATTGGTGTCATCAAAAATTGTCTTCAGCTGTTGCATTTGCATGACATTGCTGTTTTGTCATTAAGTCACTGTTATGTTGTAAGTTGTAATTGTCATTCACACAGACACTGTATGTTGAAAAAATGACCATTTCTTGCATTTGTCATTATTATTGTGCCTCAATTTAACTTTCTGTGTTAACCAATTTTTTATTTTCGTGTATTCAGAATTGCTTCTTTCATGTTTCTCTCCCTTAAAAGAAAAGTGTTATTTCTAAAATTCAATAGAAAAGTAATTTTGTAATTCAGTGAAGGGGATTCAAATATTGTAACCTTTATTTAAGGCAAATCATGACTGAGAAAAACGAAGCTTAAGCTCCAAAGTGTATTTTTTTTTAATAGTTTGTGTATCTTTAATAACTAGTCATAGGGTGTTAATGTTGATCTCTGTACTCTAAGGGCAGGATTCAGGATTAATTTCTCTGTCTATCTTGACATGTTATGCCGGCTACACATACATGACAGCAAGAAGCTACAGGATGATGAATTTCTCTATTTCGAGACAGGCGATACTTTGCATAAATTTGCAACAGTGCTCGATGAGCATCTTTTAAATTTTCATTGTTTGCTCAAGGCATCTGAAAGGTATGTGAGTAATGTTAGTGCATTTTAGCACCACATGGAAACCACTTGAAACTTTCCAGTTAAAAACTAGGAATTCCCATGTTGTTCTTATAACTAACATGTGTGCTTTTGAATAATCAAACACAAATATGATAATTAACCCTTTCAGCCCCGTGGGGTTCCCCATTGACGAGTAAAATCGTCTGGCGTTAGACAGAGTAAAATCTATAAGTGACACTATTGCAAGTTAAAGGGTGAACAATTACTCGCCGAAGTGGAGATGATCAGTAGTGGATATTTACTGAGCCAGGAAGCGCCAATGTAAATATATCCACCAAATTCACAGACAATAGCTAAGGTGAATAATGGCTTTAGTATACACCACACAAGCTAAATAACTAGCAGACAACATTTCTTTATTTGTGACTCTACCTACAAAAGGTCGGTTATTTTAAAATGTTGCATACTCAGGCTGTTTGAAGGTGAATAGTACTTTGCTAATAACCTCCAAGTTAACCAAACAGAACGTGTGAGCACTATTCAATTGTGTGGTATATACTATTTATTTCAAATTATAAAGTACATTCATTTGGCTTTGTATTTTTTGGCTGTCAAAATAGTTGAAGGGCTCAGTTGAAAAAGGGCATAGTCCACATTATTGCCTTAAAATAGAAAATGTTCCAAATAAGCAGTGGTCAGGTAAAAAAACTTTTTTTAAACCAAAATGATAAATAAACAAGAAATAACGTATTACTGCCCTTTATGGCTATCCTTTCAGGTTCCTTGAAATGGCAACATATTTTGGTGCAAATTATGGCCAATTTCTAATGGTGGTGTCGTTTGTCATGGCACAAATTTTGCGATCCAACAAAACAGATGAAACTTGGTGTGAGTTGAAAGTAACGTTAACTTGTTTTCTGACAGGGAAATTGCCTTGGGTTACACTTCCTCAAAGTACTGTAACAGTGAAAAAAGTACCCGTAATTTATTTAAGGTCAAGTGCTTATCATGCAATCTCCTGAAGCAGAGGGTTGTGGCAAAGTGCTTGATGACAATGCATATCGAATTGGAAATGCCACTTGCAATTTGGCTGGGTGTGGAAAAGCCTTACAGTTTATTTATTTCAACTGTTCCAGGTACACACATGTAGCTAGCAGCTATATGTAATGTATTGCACGTACTCATTTAATGGCAAATGTATCCTATTAGACAGTTGAATTTCCCTTTACTTTGACAGATTGAAGTAAATATGGATTATACAAAGGTTTTTCTTTCTTGTTTCAGCTGAAAGCAACATTGGGTTGATTTTCTCAACTCATAAAAACTGTGGAAAATCACTCTCCCTCCATCTAATATCAAAAGGGGAGGGAATCCCTGTGAGAAGGCACTACCTGATTTTGTCAGGTGGTAACCAGAATACCTCTGGTACCTCAGAGTAGGTTATCTTAACTTTTTTGGTTTTTGCTTTCTGAGCATAATATACTTGCAAAGACAAACCTCATTTCACTTAGTGATTTCATAAAAATCTAAGAGCAAATTTACAATTCCCAAAATTTTGGAATCAGCTTCAAGTTAGTATAGTCCTTACCATTCATCTTGTTACATTGTTAATACCGCAAAATTGTATTAATAGTATTTATTTGATCTTTCTCAATCAATGTTGTCAAATGTTGTGCTCAATCAATCACCAACAATCAACCAATTGAATGATCAATTATTAAATCGTCATCACAAGCTGCTTAATGGCCAAACATGACACTGCATTTCATCAAGTATATAAAGTACCTAACTGATCCAGTTGTTGTTTGTTGTTTAAACAATAATATTAGTTATCACTACTTTCAACTTTTTATTTGCAGACTCTGGGCATAGTTCTAAAAGTTACAACACAAACTCAAATTGTTTAATGATGAGACAATTTCATTGTTGAAATTTTGTACCTGCTAAGCAGATGCAGAAAGCAAAAACACTCAATGGAACCACTATAAAGTTGAAAGTAGCGATAAGTAATAGTTTAACAACAAAACACAACTACATCAGTTGGGTGCTTTACATGCTTAACGAAATGCAGTGTCATATGTTTGGCCATTAAGTAACAGACTAATGACGATTTAAAAATATATGAAAGATAATTTTAAATAAATCTGCCTTAAATTATGTTTTGCATGTCTTTTATAATTGTTTATTGTGTAAGAAATGACTTTTGTATTCTTCAGTAAAAAGGTGCTAGAGGTCATGTCTAAAACAGCACTGGTAGTTCTTGTTGATGATCCACTAATTTCACAACAGCTGGGTGAATTTTTGAACCAAATCCAAAGTGGGTTGCTTCAAGGTTCAACCACGTTTGGCATGCAAGCTCTTAAGGCATCCTTGCTTATCTCGAGCAACAACAAAGAAGTTGAAAGGTAAATAACACCATAAATTGTTTGTTCTATAAATTTTCTGTTTGCAATGCAGGCTGGGTGATTAATCACTCGGCAGCACAACTTAAATACTCTGTGATGACTACTTGCAAAATAGCTGATTGGTACAGGTTAAGATCCTTGTCCTGATGACAAATGCACAAACAAACAAAGTACTTTGAAAAGTCTGAAAATGCTCTAAATAAAACCAACCGAAACACTATTTGAGGAACAGGATCAAGTGGCACTCAATTCTTTTTTTTTTTTTTTACAGGGTGGCAGGTAGAGTCATTCGTTTCAGTTACACAAAGGATGAGTCACACTGTGACAATGATGGAGGCAGAGAGACTCAGCTTCTTCAATTTATGGATGACAACAAGGTTCATACTGTCATTTACGAACAAATTGTAGCATTTACTAAGTGAGGCGGCATTGCATTACATAAATTTCAGTATATAAATTTCAATTCCCTCATATGAATGAAATCCAACATGTTGTGTCCCTCATGTTTCTGCCCTGTTTCATTTCTAACAGGGTCTGTTTGTGGCCTGGGCCATACGCTACCTCCCCTTGTGGGAGGAAGTACTGAGCGAACATGGGGAGCAGCTGCGGTCCCTTGTAAGGAGGGCTGTTCCTCATCAGCAGCCGAGATGGGTGAAAGGGATATCCTTCTGCATTCTGGCCAACATAGTGGTAAGAATTTCAATAATTAAAAGCACTAAAACTAAATATCAATAATTGTTATAATAGTCCACTTTAAACTGAGAAAGAAAAAGGAGAAGACAAGACAAGACACTAAAATACCTCAATGAGGTTTCTTTTAGTTTACTTTGATATTTTGGGACATCTCAAGAGCAGAGTAATTTTGAAAAGAAATTATTTGTACAAATGTCAAGTTAATTCTGTTTCTCAGACAAATAGTTCACCCTGCTTAATTAAAACTGTTTTTCTTCTATCCAATAGATTCATGCATCTGCGAACAAGATGTTAGACCTAAAGCAGTTGATTTCAGAAGTCGTGGTTGCAAATGCTGCTAAACAGGAGAGGCCTCCATTTTTTCTAAGAGTGCAGCAGGATGCCTTGGACAAAATTGCTCAAGATGGACCAGGGAAGGTTAATATATGCAGTACTTCATTTAATAAATATAATTCTGCCACATTTAGTGACCACAATTAACTCCCATCATGAATTTGAAGGAACAATAATCAGTCAGGTGTGACGTCACATTGACATACATAACCAACCATTAGGGTCTTATGGGGATCATAATATTCTTCTACGATTACTTCAGGAAACATAAGATGAGCAAGTATAAGAATTTCTAATGTAACATATGTATAGATGTTGGCTACCAGACACAACAAACAAGTTCTTCTCAATGTTTTAAGATTCTGACGTGGCTAAATCCAGCAGTAAATGTAAGATCATCACAGACAGAA
>NC_090870.1:25310341-25312841 GCF_036669935.1 Montipora foliosa | reverse complement strand
GAAAAAGGCCACAGTGAATGGCTTCAGTATCACATGCTTATTTGCCCTGGATGACAAAGCAACAATAAGGGATGTTCGGAAAAAAAACAAAAACCTGGTGGCCAATTCCAAGGCCCACAAAATGCCAATGAGGTTTCTAGAACCATCATTTGTTGCGTATGTTGGACATGGTAAGTTACTATTAGATGCATCATTTTAAATGTCTGTATAATTTGTTTCAACAAAGAAAGATTGCATCTACCTTGGACAAAGAAGGAAAATTGAACTCGTCACCGCACCTTTAACAACTATTCACTGCTGTGGAGGTGGCCAGTGGTTGATAATAAAGCGTGAAACAATCACAGAAACAATCAGAATTTTCGCCCTTCATTTGCTCGTAGGTGAATTGCACTTTCCTTCTCATGTGTCAGTAGCCATTATCTTAGTGCGGGCACACAACGCTCTCTACTATTTTGGTATAATGTTAATTGGGGATAGTTCTATAATATAGGAGTACTACTATTTTGGACAAAAATAGTACTGGATAGAATTGTTTAATGCCAAACACTTCAGATGTAACATGTATGATAAATGATGATCATGATGATATGCCTTTGGTTTCTTCCTGCACTAACAGGAAACTCTACAAGGTGAAGATCATGATTGTTGTCATTTCTTTGGATTATTGCTAGTGTGCACAGGTGAAGTACAATTTTTTATCAATGCTGCAATAACTATCAATCCTGACCCTGTCTTGTTTTTTTTTTTAACTAGTTGCTGGGATTAGTGTAGAGGCCGAGGCAGCACAGCTACCTGACCTCACATCAAAAGGAGAAAATTCTGGAGGTCTGTCTGAAGATGACGTCCAGGAACTTCTCCTCCTGAGAGATTCAATCTGTTTGAAAGTCAAAGGTTAGCCTCATTATTGATTAACAAATTGTGTGATTTTTTGGTATTGGTTGAAACTTCTGAGTAGACTCTTGTGAAGCTATAAAAAATAAATTTCTTTCATTCTTCCAAATTAAAAGAATAGTGTGGATTTGGACGTTTACTTTCTGGAAAGAGAAGGCAAAGACATGTATTTAAATTGTAATTAGCTATGTTGTTTCCTTTCGCAGCATTCAACCAGAAACTGGTCAATGAACAACGGCCTAGCCCAAGGCCAACCCGAGCCAAGTTTGTCAAGGTATATTTTATGAACTATATAATATTATCTGATTGGTGCTCATCATTTTGTTTCAGTGTTCAATTGGGGTGGTTCAAACATCAGTACTAATGTTAAAATAATTTCCTTTAGGTACTATCACCAGAAAGCCAGGCTATGTACAACAAGTTCACACCCAAAAGGAAAATGGCCTTTGATAAAGTTGGTATCAACAAATAATATTAATGATGACAACATTGCTAAGTAGTACATTGAACATGTTAAAATGTTTGAGAAAAGTGTAAGTATTGGGCTGCTGTTTAGGTGTAAAGTACAGGATAACATGGAGAGGTTCTCTATTTAAAACAAGTTAGACCCTGTTTAATCAGGGTTCAGTTGGGATCCAAATGTTCAGACATTGTATAGCAAGTGTTGCCATGCATTTTGTGGACACCATGCATGTGTCTCACTCCCAAAGAACACCTGCGTTAATTTTTTAAATTTATTTACATGTATTAAAAACATACATTTAATTATTTTGTATCAGGGTGTGAGTGCAGGGATGAAAATGAGACGATCTGACAATGTCCTGACATCAAAAGGTAGGTGTCAACCGTAACATTATACATCAACAACAAAATTCTGAATTGCGATTTGTCCAGGATTGGACACTGATCTCTTAGATCACATACCTGTCAAGATACAACCTCTTCATTATCTGACTGCACTCTTGCAATGGCTCTCACTCCATACATTCTCATTGCATTAAGCCTTCAACATAATATTTTATATACATGTATAAAAAGAGTTATGTTAAAATAAGTTTCCATGCACCTTCTAGGACCGGTATCACATGAAGACAGCACCACAACCGGAAAGCCATGGAAAAGACGGTATGTACAAAACTTATGTCCATTTTCTCATGCATTTTCTCATTTTTCTCATGCACAGCCGAATTGTACATTCTGGGTCCAAAAGCACAATCCGTTTGTTTATCATGGTTATCTAATCTCATCATGTTATTGATCTCACAGAAGGAATTAATCTGGGTGTTTCTTTCCCAATTTCAACCAGGTGCAAGAATTAGGAAATCCCTCTTTGGTCCACCTGAAACCGAGGCAGGGAAAAGTGGAGGTAATAATTAACACATTATACCCCATTAGACTGTCTACAATCTCTCTATTATCTCAATCCAAATGGTAAGAGACACTATGAACCCCGAGCAAAGAGCAAGGGCTGGAAAGGAGGGAATGTTACTAGTTCAGTTTAGTGTCCCTACAGCCTACATGCAACAACAACAACTTTGTTGTATCAGTAGTAAGAGAGGATTACAATTTCAAAATGATGGAACAAATAATAAGTTATGGTACTGACTCT
>NC_090870.1:25292841-25297841 GCF_036669935.1 Montipora foliosa | reverse complement strand
CACTTTTATACAAATCAAGATAATGAATTCTGCGTTTTCAAATAGAAATAAACTAACTCAACCTTAAGGCTAATGTTCGTCTGAAAATTTGCATTCGGACCAATTAATAAAACAAGGTCTGTCTCTTTGTGGAGTTCATATAGCTGCAGCTGTGAGTTTACCACTTAACACTCATCGGTCATGTGACCAACTTAAGGTCCACTTTTGGCCATGTGGCACAAATACTATAATGTGAGACTATTCAAATAACAGCTCCTTAACATTTTTTTTTGCACGGAACCCTTACTTATACGGGGTTTTATAACATGAATGGTTGATTTGTTAGTGAACATCTTGATACTGTGGCTAACTTTAAGAAAGGAATGGGATGAACACAAGAATAGAGCATACACACATTTCCCTATAGTTAACCTTGAAAGATACCTCACTAATACTGCAACAATTTTTCTCATTTCCATCTCCAAGGTACAGCTCTCCAACTGTTCCACAGATCCCACAGATAACACCATTCATTTCCACCAGGATGTTCCTGTAGAAACGAAATTCAAAACATAGGTCATGTATTACGGTCAAAATGGCTGAAGAAATCTGTCTAAATAATGACGAATACTTGTAATAAATAAATACGATGATTAGGATAAGTTTCCGGTTAAAAATAAGGTACCAGTAGTTAAAGTTCACAGTCTCATAATCAGGAGATGTTGTTTGAGATGACTGTAAAGATGTAAGTAACAGAACATAAACAGAAATCGTTCTTGTAGTTGTTGTGAGACTAATGGCACCAGATGATACAGGTCCTGAAATTCTTTCTTTTCAATGTAATCAGTGGCAATCAACCATTGAAATAACCAAGCAATAAATAAATAAATAAAGGGAGGTCTGCACACAAAAGACAGTCACACTTGCCATTACTGAGAACCATTCACCAAATACATTAAAGTTATGAAACCAACCGGGACTCGTTCTGCCATAGCTTCAAGCTTGCTTTCAATTGCTGTGGATATCGGAACTCCTCTACGGAAAAGGTGTCGCCATTCCACCAGGATTTCCAAAGACACAAGGAGTTTGTCAGAAATATTGAACATGCCTACATATAAGATAATCAAAAAAGGGCACCTTAACCTGGCTAGGAAGCTTACTCACTTTGTTAACCACACTGTATCAAAATAAGGTGTGGTTAACCCTTAAACCCCTAAGGGAGTAAAGTATTTGGCACCAGATCAGACATATTGTTAATCAATTTACCTTTATAAAATATAATTTGTTACCTATATCATAGGGAAAGACTTGGTGCATTGCTTGGCAACTTGGACTTTGGCAAAACTTCACCAACAATTTAATTTTCTTGAAAGGATTAAGGTTAGTTAGCACCAGTGACTCTCCTCTTTGGCCTGGGTGACTTTTTTCTCTAGACAATGGAGAACTACACAAGCCACAAGTAACACAGGAAGGTGCTAGAGATGGAGGCCACCCCTTAATATCCATGAAATGGGCCTGCTGAATGACAGCAGTAGGAATTTGGAGTGGCAAGGACCTTTTCATGTTAAGCTGAACTGTAGAAGTGCGGCTTACAGTATCCACTGGCTCATCAATGGCAGTGCTGTTTGGCATGGCAGGATCCATTGATCCTGCTTTTGTTGATGACGGGATTTCTGAACCAGGAGAACCAACAACATTTGAACCAATCAATTCAGCACCAGACGATGATGTTGATGCAGGGCTGGATCTGACAACAATCTTATCGGAGTGAATTACACCCAGGCTAATCAATATATGCACATGAATGCATATATTCCTTGCCTTGAGCTGTTTCCCCTTGGCAACAACGTTTTGCAATCCTTGGAACAGCATCTGAAGGGGTCCTCCTGAACCTTCACATGGCAGTACCCAGCAGGATTATTTGCTGTCACTAGCCCAAATACACAAAACATTGTAGGCGACACTTGGACGGCTAATGGTAGGTCAGATAATCCCTCCAGCCTCAACAACTCATTCTTAACAGACTCATCACCCTGGTATCCCTGCAAATTGGGGATAGCCAAAAACTGATGTCCTAGGTTAGTAGCTGACTCAATGGTCTTTATACACTCGCAGATGAATAGATCAGGGGCATTGCTGTTAACCATAACTGCACGGGTCTCTTTACACTTCTGGTTTAAACAAACAACACTTGGTCTGTCTTTTGTCAGATCCTTCATAACAAGACACCTGTCGTCATGAGTACTTGTTTTGCAGGAATACACAGTCCATGGCCCAAGAACCACACAGGAAGACAATGGAATGTCCAATTTGGGCTTCTTGAGATGTTTTGGGATAAACGTCCCTCCCAGCAATAATCCACAACTACTGCAACACTCTGGTTTGTAACGATTGGTGTACATTGCTTGGCATTTGGGACACTTCCCTTTGCCTCGTTGAGAGGATGCCTACAATGGCAGAAAGTAAAACTGTAATATAACTAAGTACATTAAAACCATTGCAAGTAATTCTTTTAAAGGGCTTTGGTTGGGGTTACAAAATTTATGGTGAGAAAAAATTGGGGGAGTTGGGGAGGGGAAGGGGCTTTTGAGAAGAGTACGACTTCCAAGTCCTGTGACCTAACCACAATCACACTGCCTAAATTGAAAATGATGACTGAGCAATTAGGTTAAGAAATGTCATATCAATAGATCATTTTCGCTTGACTAATTTTATAAATAATTGTTCTAAATTTATTACCATGGTTGAACACTCAGGAAGAGAACCAAGTCCTGCAAAAAGAAAGAGAAAAAATAATTGGAATAGAAATTTATTAATTCTGGAAAATAGAAAGGGAACAAAAAACTTGGAGGATCGAGACTAGAAAGAGCATTGTTATTCACATTCCCTAGAAATTTGACAGCGTTTTTCAAAGCAATCATTGTTATTCAAATTCACAGGAAATTTGTGAAATTAAAAAAAGAAGACGGCGAGACCGGTGAAAATGGCCTAAAATTTTTGCGAGGGGGTGAGAACCCTTATTTACATGTAAGGTCATTCCCCAGTATTGCATTGCGCATCCCTACTGCGCATAATTTCACGAACATGGGGGCCACTCATTTTTATTATTTCCAAATTATAAAACTCAGTGCAGGTTCTATTTCTGTGACAGAGGCTTGTAAAGAAGGAGGGAATGTTACAATGAACGCTATGCTTATGCACCCTCTGGGGCTGAACATTCATAGGTGCATTATTCAATGTGTGTAAAATATGTTGCCGGTAATAGGTACCAAAACTTTAAAAGATGTGGCCGGGTATTCCGAAAATAAACATTAGTGATGAAGAATGGGCTAGATTGCAAAATACCCGGCCCACAAAATCAGCATTCTAAAAATGTTAGCTTTCATTTTGCGGTTCGGTTAACTACACTTTACACAAGATCGTGTTTAGAAGCTTGCCCTTTAACACTTTTCTTTTCATTCATCGACTTCGGGACTGCGGACCGCGTTGATAGCTTTTTTAGTACTGCAGGACATTTGGTGGGACGGGTATTCTGCAATTGCTCAAAAAATGTATTACTTACCACGTATTAAAGGCAATCGAAGTTATAAGTCGAAACACCACAGTGGATGAAACGGCGCATGAATACACGATCGACTAGATCGATGCAATGAAACTTACAGCAAAGGTGTAGTGGAAGAAACGGCGAATGAATACATGATCAATGAAATGAAACGTGTACAGCAAAAGTTTTCACACAGATATTCACAAGCCCGATACGTGACATGCCTTGCGATGTGTTGTGTGATGCATGATAACGATTGGCTACCACCTCTACCACCGAGGAAAGATAAGAACCAATGAAAATCATGCTTGTTAAAGCTGCGACTCTACCGATAGGCTGAGCGATGGTGGCGGAGCTATATGTTTTTACATTAAATCGACAATAAATGTCTCTGTACGCACTTAAACGAGCTTGAAAACCTGTGTATCGAAATTCGCAAACCTAACTCTAAACCTTTTATTATTGTAAATTCATTTGGTATAGGCCTCCTAGCTCTTCAATAGGGCTGTTCTCACATTTGGAAACCCAATCTCGCTAGACTTGATCTTACCAATCTTGAATTTTTCTTACTCGGTGATATGAATGCTGACATGGCTTCAACCAATTATGACAACAATGTTTGTCAACTAACACTAAAACATTGCTGATATTTATGGCCTCCACCAACTCATTTCTGTGCCTACTCGGATAACAAGTAAATCATCTACTTTTATCGAAATGTCCTGAGAGGTTAGTCTGCTCCGGAGTTGCCCATATCAGTATGATTGATTATAGTGTAGTAGTAGGAGGTGGTTCGAGTTCGTATCAAAAGTAAATTTTCTAATTACTCTAGCTGCACGATTCTGCAATTTTGCAAAGTACCAAGCTCCATTGTTGGGCTTCTCGTTCACTTGCGATACCATACAAACATATTCACTTCTTTTTCTTCTTTTTTTTAGTCCAGTACGGCAGGTATTTTTTCCGCTTTATCAAAGAGTGGCGCAAAAATCCACAATGGTATCTTTTGTGTTGCCTGGCGTTGCTTTTGCCTCTTAATGAACTCCAGACCGAAATACGAGGAATGACAGGGAAAAATTTGCTAAAAGAACAAGTGCAAACTGGTAACTTTAACGTGCTATCAGTATCTAGTACGTTAAAGGAGAGTGGAGCAGTAAGCTTTGAACTTGTTACTATTCATGAACAGCCGGAAGAGTCAGCTGAACCGCAATCAGTCAACTTTGGCTTTGAAGAAAGCGACAACGGTAGCCTTGAGGAAGAAGATGCTGACAAAGTGGCATTTGACGCAAGAAAGGAGAGTGGAGCAGTAACCTTTGCACTTGCTACTATTCATGAGCAGTTAAAAGAGTCAGCTGAACCTCGATCAGTCAACTTTGGCTTTGTATAAAGCGACAACGGTGGCCTCGAAGAAGGAGATGCTGACAAAGTGGCATTTGACACAAGAAAGAAGCTGGATCATCACGCAAACCTGAGAGCAACA
>NC_090870.1:25277841-25285341 GCF_036669935.1 Montipora foliosa | reverse complement strand
GTATATTATCTAGAGTGAATTTCAGAGATCTAGATACTTATAGTTTCAAAGGTATTCTGCGTATACTAATAATTCGCTTCAGTCTACTTTTTAATAGAAGTTATGTGCAGCTTGCTCACTCACGTTAATTGAACCGATGAAAAGTTAAGCAAGTACAGCTAACGGTTGAAACAAATCGCTTCGGTGCAATATCCATTTGAAACACTCGCCGAACATTTCTCAAATGCAATTTTTTTGAAAAGGAAAGGTTTCCGGGACTTCAGCGCTTAGACCGGCATTGCAGGATCGTGCCGTGTCAGGTTGGCCTGTTCGGACAGCACAAATTTGACTTTTGGAAATTAAGATTAGAATTCCCCAGAACTCTCCTGAAGATCGACAATAATTAATTGTCACTCGCAAGATCAAATAATAATCCTAAATTTTCCTTTAAAACCGATTCTTCAAATAACTCTCTGTCAAGTAAGATAATTTCCGGCAGAACTTACGATATTTTGCTTACTTGCACATAATTGAAATGTGCTTTTTATTTGAACTTCAAACGCGATTATATAACATCACGTGAATGGCACTTTGGGGAAAGTTTCAAAAATTATTTCCTTGGATGTTAGCTTTTTATATGTACTTCATCTCCTTCTGAACTGACCGAGACGTACAAAATACAGTATGCCTGACTATGAAGTCAAACAAATTGATCAACGTACCTGAAATTGATTTAATCTCTGCATTGTAAAGAAATTCGTCAACCTTCCTGCCTCTCCTTTCCCTCCATTTTACTGGGCAAGTCATTCCCTCCTTTAACGGCTCTTCGTTCGATTTGTCGAGAACAATATCTTTCGTCTCAACGACACTAAGCTGCTGATCTTCAATCCAAAATACAAGCACAAACATCGTGAAGTTTCGTTCTTAACCGCCTCGTCTACTTTAATAAGTTCACTTATCTCAATCTGAAAAAAACTGGCGAGCTGAGCCCAAAGCACGCAAGATGCCTTGTAGTGAACAAGTCACGAAATAATTGTGAGGGTAATTGTTCACATGTATATATTGACATGTCGCGCCGGTGTCTTTGATTTAATGTCAGAGCATGCAAACCACTTTTTCTTTCCATCAAGACTGAACTATTCAGAAAACTGGGAATGTAGAAGTCTTTTCGCTTCCCCACTACTATGTTTTCTTATTATAATTGTTTAATAGCCTGAATATTCACGCAGCATAGCTTTTTCAGTCAAGAAACGGTTTAAAACAATTGTCTTTGTTAGCGTTCGGATAACTTGACTACGTGAAGAATTTGATAAAATGACGATTGATACTTAAGGATATCAATCGGAAATGGTGGACAAAGATGATAAACGAATTGAGTTTGAAAGTTACAAAATTTGCGTACACTGCTAGGCAGACCCCACTACGCATATTCTTTAGTGGTGAGAGTTTGTGCGAAATTTACAGAAAACATAATGGCCACCCAAAGACACCCCTCAGCGTCAAACACCAGTATTTCTGAATGGATCAATATACAGTTGCAAGAAGACTGCTCAAGCGAAATACAGCAAGTACTGCAATGGAAGTAAGTCTGCTTCAATCTTTCTCATCAAAGCCCTGCGTATCATGCACTAACTGAATATTTGGGTGGGAGGGGTTTGCACAGTCTTTCACTTTTGTTTTCTTAGACCACCACGCTTATGTTTTATATACCCGCCTGTCAGAAAGACTGTTGCAAGTATTTGCCTGAGTTCATGTCCCATATTCATCTTTTCTCATTCTTTGCCATCACCTTCATCTTTGACCACGAAGAAATGACGGATGTTGAACTACAAGATTAAGAGAGTGATTTATCTGAAGATATGGACGAACCATACCGATCCGAGGACAGTGCGGACATCGCAGATGATCTGGTAATCGGATGTGGCGATCAACACGGAGCAATTCCTTCAGCGAATCCACTTTCCTTTACTTTTATGGATTTTCCACGCAACCGACAAATATCAAACGAGTTCATCCAATTTGCTGACGAGTACCGACTTCATTGCTCTGAAGATATATCACAATTACGACGTAGTGTCATAGAAGGCGAAAAGCATCCAAGCTGGCTGATTGAACACCTGGGCGATATCAAAGAAACTCTTGAAAAAGAACTTACTGATCTTCACAGTGACTTTGATACTCCATTTGAACTGAATTATGACGAAACCATAGAAGAACAAGAAATGGAGGAAATTCGGAAAATGGCAGCAAAAAAGGGGAATGACCACCAAAACACCCATCGGGAATCAACCCCAATTTACCCTGGATCCCGTTTAACTATTGGCATAAGTGCACTGTTGGTAATGGCTGTAGTTATCCGCCATTCCCTTACAGGGCAGGCCATAAACGATATCCTTAAAATAATTTGGCTGCATTGTTTAGGTTCCAGTGAATTCTTACGGTCAATCAATGAGTTGAAAAAGTGCTTTTGCGATATATCTTCGCCCATTACGTTTCACTGGTATTGTTCTTACTGCTTTATGCTCGTGGACAAGAACAAGGAAAAGTGCTGCCCAAACTCTTTCTGCAGGAAGGACTTTACTGCCTCTGGTAGTTTGACCTTTTTCGTGGAAGTCCCAATTGTTCAGCAAATCAGAAAGTTTTACAATGACATTCAACACCGTCACAACCGGGACAGTAAATGCGAAAGGATATGCGATATCTACAATGGAGAGCTTTACAAAAATTTAACTAGGCATCCAAATGTTTTGTCACATCCACAGAACATATCGTCTACCTGGAAAACAGACGGAGTACCAATTTTCAAGTCATCTAACTTTTCTCTATGGCCTTTATATTTAGTTATTAATGAACTGCCTCCAAAAAAGCGCTTTTCTAAGGACAACATGATTCTAGCAGGGCTATGGTTTGGCTGCTCAAAGCCTGCAATGTGGATCTACCTCAAACCATTCCATTCATCCTTAAGTGAACTAGAAAAAGAAGGAACAACAGTTGAAAGTCCTGATAAACCAGGTACAATGAATGTACGCGCAGTTCTTTTGTGTGGTACATGTGACCTCGCTGCGAAAGCTTGTGTGTGCAACACTGTTCAATTTAATGGCAAATTTGGTTGTTTTAAATGTTTGCAACCTGACTGTACGGTCAAAGTGGGCAACAAAGGTGGACATGTTCATGCCTTCCCGCTCAATCAAGAGAACATCAAAGCACCCCTGAGGACACACTCCCAGTGCCTTTATGATGCCAGGGCAGCGGTATCGCAAGGGAGAACAGTACAAGGAGTCAAAGGTCCTTGCTGGTTTGCTGGACTTCAATACTATGATTTAGTTAAAGGAACAGCAGTGGATTATATGCACTGTGTCCTAGAGGGAGTTTCCAAGTCATTAATCAATTTGTGGTTCTCCACCTCATTTAAGACTGAACCTTTTAATATATCAGACAAAGTTCCAAAGGTTGACGAAAAACTGTCAAAACGACATCACAAGATGCCCGCGAAAAATAGAAACCGAAAGGCAGTACTGGAAGGCTTCAGAATTCCGTTCATTACTTTTGTTTTATGGACCATACGCGATATTTTACTGTATGAGCACTTTGCACACTTTGTTTTTTTAAGTGAAGCTATTTTTATATTACTAGGGGAAAGCATTACTCCACATTTTTGCTTGATGTTCTCAGCCCTGTATTCTAAGGGGAAAGAAACTATTAACGTTCATTCGCTTCTCCATCTAGCAGATGATGTAAGAAATCTCGGACCTTTGTGGACTCATTCCTGCTTTCCTTTTGAATCTTGCAATGGCAATTTACTGAAGCTGTCCATGGAACTCAAAACGTCGAACTCCAGATTATATCTGCTGTTGCAATTTCACAGTCCTTACCAAATCTGAGATCGAAATTCATCTGTGGGTCTGTCGAAGAAGAGTTCTTCAACTCACTAATGAATCCTTTTCATGTCAGCAAAGAACAAGTTATCGAGAAGAACGTGGCTGCGTTGGGCAGCCCGTACATGAAGAGACTGGACCGTCAAGAAATAATCGCCTTGGGACAGTACTTTGGCTCCCCTCCGCTTTTAGACACTGGCATTCTCTCCTTCAAACGTGTGCGAATAAGTGGATCAGTCTATCATTCTCTTTCATACAAGAGAGTCACAGCACGAAAAAAGTTACACCATACTTTTCCAAGACAATGACCCTTGTCTCAACAATTTAGTGGTTGGGCAAGTCCAGTTTTACTTTCAGTACAAACACCCTTGTAGTAATAGTCTTCATGTGCGGAGAACTGTGTTTGTCCCGTAGAAAATCTTGCCTTAATCCAGGAACTTCCAAAAGTGCCTGGATTTACATTTACAGAGGATCCAATTACACACGCGAGTGACTTCAGTTCTCCGCCATCTTCCTGCGGGATCACACAGGCATAATGAAAGTCATACCGGTTTCTGCTATCAGAGAAAAACTTGTTTACATGCAATGTGGCGAGGAAATAGCTTTTGTTTCCCGTTTTCCCAATAGAGTTGAGTCAGATTGACATGCTTATCAAATGATTGTCGAGTTAACCATGATTATTGTTTCGTTTCCTCAGAAACGAAACGTATCTATTTTGACTTCAAATTGAACTATTTACACAGTGACGTAGAGTGGCCAATCAAAACAGTGTTTGTAATTGGAAATCTAAACATATATGAGATGCAAAAACAGACTTATGAACATGTGAACCTGAAATATCGAAAATCATAATGCTGACAAACACAAAGGCGAAGGAAATGGATCATAAATATGAAGTTTTGATTATTTGAATGATTTTGGGTTAGATTAAAGCGATAAATTGTTGAAAAATCCAAAGTTATCCCTCTTAGTGCTAATGAGTAATGTAAACAATCTCCACACTAGTAATAAATCCCAGGAACCAGTTATTGTAAAGCTAGTATAATCCGCCGAAGTTCGTATAGCCTATGTTACACTAGGCAATTTTTCGTGCAACTTTTATCGCAATTTCAACACAAGTTCCTAGAAAAATTGCCCAGTGTAACATACCCTGTCACAGACATTTCATGCAACATTTTTGTTGTCGTCACCATTGTGAGAAGTAGAAATCAGTTCTACTTTGGGCAACATCGCTTCACGCAACACTGATCATTGCGTTGTAACATCTGTCCTGCAACTTATGTCGCAATGGTTTGCAGTAGTAGCCAATGAAAATGTTTCGTTAACGTCATGTGATCATCGAAAATGGGACAAGTTGCAAGAAACGTGTCCAAGTGTACTTTTGTTTCGCAACGTGAGACCTTTGTCGCAACAAAAATTGCCTAGTGTAACAGAGGCTTATGTAACCCACGGAACACGAAATTTTGAAATGTTATGCAGTGGCATTTGAAGGTAAAATAGGTATCTGTAGACTTCATGCTTCGATGTATTGTGGAAATGATCAAGTACAGTATCTGTTCTTCTCTTTTTATTAAAAATGGTTAAGATTCCTTGACACACCCAGTACAGTATTAGGCTTCTCGCCGTTCAGAGAGTTGGCGTCCGCATTTAAATTGTTTGTTGTTTATGATAAACTTCAAAATGTCGTGTCCAATGTAATTAATGAACATGTGTAGCTGCGAACGTGAATAAGCGCGACAGCGGGAGTAGTTTTCAATTGTTTCATCCAGGACACAATTAAGTAAAAAAAAGCAGCAGAAATTTACTGCGTACAAAAGCAGCAGAACCTTTAATCCCGTGCATTTGCGACCTCACGATTAACATCGCATTGGCGTCTCAGAAACAACACAATGTTGTAAGGCCAGAAACCTACAACAAATTTCGATCCACAGCACCGCATTTACTTGATCTACAGAATCGGCACTGCATAGCGAGAAGAATAAATTGTACGACAAATTTCACAGCTAAAGGATACAACACACATGACGTAACATGACGTAACATATCTAAATGTTCATGCCCTGCCATTGATCTCATCGGCATAACAGAGTTAGTATATGTGATGTTAATTTCACGTTGAAGCTGCGACTCGGAGTGGAACAGCTTGTTTACAGCTCGGAGCAGCCATTTGGTAGCCAACTCGGTAGCTGCAAAACCGCTGCAAAGGGATGCAAAGCGTTTTAGCAGCCCGCTACACCTTAGCTTATGCTGTGGGAAGGCTTTCAAACCACTGCATCTCAGCTGCATATCAGCTGTACAGCTATTTTGCAGCGCTTTTGAAGCGCTGTACAGCGCTGCTCGTTTCGTACGGGTATTATTAATGCTTTCTAAATTTTCTTGAAACGTGTGGTTACAAGATATTCAGTCCTTCATAAGCTTACAAGCTATTGAGACCTTAAAATGGCTATCTCATTTATTTTTGAAATAAGTTCAGGCTTTCTTGGTTTTCTTGGAAGACTGGGTTGATCCCCTGTGAGATCTGCAAGGAGTTGCACTAGGTCAGTAATTTTAAGGTTCTTCAGGTCGTTGGCTGACTGTGTTATGGTTTTCTTCTGCTGAGGATATCCAGGATCATCAGGGACTTCTACAACTTCATCTTTTCCTTGCTCCACAGCTGAAATGCGAGGTACTTTCCTTGCCGAGTCTTGTTTCCCTCCTTCGTACCAAAAACTGGGATTCCTTTTGACATATTTACATGGTTGTCTTTCACAGGATCTTAGTGCCTCTTGGCGCTTTTCAACTAAAAGGAGATTGGTACAGGCATTCCATCGATTTATCTTACGATGGAAAAATCGTCTAAAGTCATCGTTCTTTTTCTCGACTCCTGATAAGAGAAGGCAGAAACATATAGGTAAGAAACAAGGTTAACATACCCACATTGTTGGTACAGTAACAGACAACTTCTCTAACCTCGATATTATACAATAATAAAGAAAAAGATTACCTTGACCACTGAAGTACCTTAGTGAACCATGGTTGCGCATCATGGTGGGGACATGGTAAACCATGGTGTGTATGTAAGGAGTGATTATGGTTTCTGCTGTGTAGCCTGGTCCACTTCCAGCCATTTTTGACAGATAACCTCCCCAGTTCCTTGCCTGTTTAAAAAAAAAAGGATTTAAATTGCACTGTTTGGACCAAAGAGGGTGCTAAATGTTTTTGCTTGTGTAATTTGAAGTACTGATTTGTCTTTTTTTGTGGGTGATCTCAGATGTAATAATTAATATTTTGTTAAGCAGTCTTGAGCCAGGATTACTGAATACACACAAGCCTTATCTTGTAATTTGTCAACATCATCATCAGTGTGAGTCTCTTTGTTTATAACGTCAAGTATCTCCTGAAAGTGCTGAAAAAAATTTTAGCATTTGAGCAGTTTTTCTAAGTTTAGCTGACAAGAAAAAGTTGTTAGTTCAACATCACATGCATTATAAGCAGTATTTTACTCACTGTCCACAGTTTTTGAATCACTGGTGCTCTTTCTGGTGGTAAAAGCGCTGTAAAGTGACACAGAAGCTTTCTGAGAATCAGCCGCTTCTCTCTGCCCAGTAGGGATGTCCACTCAATTTTCTTCACAGAATCCTTTGGCCTCCACACATAAAGGGAAATT
>NC_090870.1:25257841-25267841 GCF_036669935.1 Montipora foliosa | reverse complement strand
GACAGGGAACGTCCCCAAGACGAGCACGAAAAGTCCACCAGCTCCAATGCAAACAAAGCCCGCCAAGATGAAGAGCAAAGCTCCTCCATCCAAGAAAAGATAAACAGTTCTAACCAGAGCATTGCTAAGCTGCAAAGTCTTCTTGACAAAGGCACATGTCCCAAGACTTTGAGATACAACGTAAGTACAACAAGTACACGTGAATAAACAAAGTGAATCTTACCCTTGTGTCTTATCAGGCTCCTTAGAAGTAAGAGGAAAAGGGAAAGAAAACGGCAGAGATAACAAAGCGGCAAAAAACGCTTTTGTAATGCCATTAAGTCACGCAAACAGTATATCAAAAATCTGTCGAATGAACAACTGCCAGATGAGCATCTCACTTTACTATCATGTGGCCTACAGTTCATCCCTACACCTGCGACAAAAGAAAATATTATCAGGCGCCAACTTCTCGCAGATTTCAATCTACTTGCGGCACGAATGGGACTACAATATATTTTTCACGGAGAAGAAAGCAAACCTCACCTTTCCCACGTTAAGTCAGACTGGAAACCATCAGTAGCCCTGGAAACCTTCCTAGAGGAGGTCAAATTCGAGCTCGCAAGTACTGAATTGGTAAAGCCAAAAGATAATATATCTACGGGAGAGCATGAGGCCCTCAAAGAACTATCGTGTAACAAAAGCATTATCCTCAAGAAATCAGATAAGGGCAGCACAACCATATTGATGAGCAGACAAGACAAACTTAACAAGCGTCAAGTTCTACTTGATGATTTAAGTAAATACCGACCTCTAGACAAACCAATGGTTGAAACTACAGGCAACAACTAAATAAATCACTGCTCTCAGAAGGCCACATTGACACACTTACAAAAATTCACAAACCGACACTTGTTGGTAGACCTATTATCTCAGGGTGTTCAAGCCCTACAGGAAGGATCTCAGCATTTGTTGACCACCCTATTCAGCCAATAGCACAACAACAGACTTTATTAACTTCATCGAAAGGATTAAATTGCCTAACAGTGACATACTTGTTTCAATGGACGTCACAAGCCTATACACGAACATACCACAACGAGAGGGTATTACCACTGTATGTCATGCATACGAAGAATTTTACCAAGGAAACCCTCCAGTCCCTACCAGGTTTTTAAGCAAAATGCTCAGTCTGATCCTACAAGAAAACTCGTTTCAATTTAACAGGAAAGATTATCTTTAAACCCATGGAACAGCCATAGGCATGAAAATGGCCGTAGCCTTTGCTAACATCTTCATGGCCAAAATAGAAAAAGAAATACTCAGACAGAGCAGCATCAAGCCAATCGATGACGTCATATCAGTATGGGACAGGAGCAAAAACAACATAGAAGAATTCCTTCTAAAGGCAAACAACTTCCATCCTGAAATCTCAGAAACAGAAGCTACATTCTTGGACATGAAAGTATACAGAGGTCTCAAATTCAACAAGGATTCTATCCCTGACATGCGAACACATTTCAAGCCCACAGAGACTTTCCAATACACCAATTTCTATTCGTGCCACCCACCAGGCGTCACAAAAGGAGAAGCATTAAGGCTTCTAAGAACAAATTTTCTCTCAAATTACTTTTGAGGAGAACATGGGGAATTTTTCAGCATGCTTCAAAAACAGAGATTACCCAGCCACAACTGTAGAAAAACACCTCTCAGAGGTCAATTTCTCTGACAGAAATAAGCACTAGAACAGAGAAAGAAAAATGCACGCGAGAGAATACTACCCTTTGTAATGCAATACCACCCTGCATTGCCCAACCTCAAGAACATACTCATGGGGAAATGGCACCTTATACAAAACCAACCATATCTGAGAAATATCTTCAAGGAGCCGCCCCTCATTTCATATCGCAAAGGAAAATCCCTAAAAGACACTCTAGTATGAGCTAAACTATAAAGGCTGAAAGAGCAATCTATTTGCGAAATGCAGGAGTCGTGCAGGCCCGTCAACCCCCTTTTAAACTCTACTATGATCAGCATTCATTTGGGTTGGACTGGGGGCTTTTCAGTTTTTAAGTCAAATTAAACAAGTGTTGAATTTAATTTCCTATAGCAGGCGCTTAAGGGGAGGGGACAGGGAAAGAATTCGGGAAGAAAACGACTGGGGAGAGAGGGAGCCAAAAAGGTTTAACTTGCATTGCAGGCCTTGCGCACTGGTCATTCACTGACTGGAAAATTTCATCCTCCTCAGGATACTGACCACTGAAACAGCTGACATGCTTTGTGAAATGAAATCCTACATGCTAGAGTTATTTTTCAAATAAGGTATCCTGATGAAGTTCACTTGTTTTCTTACGAAAGGCATGACTTAATAAGCCTAAGCACACTGTGCACTGCTTGGGAATACAGGTTGTGTTTTTGCTTCGAAGCTTTTGGCTGAAATCGATGAGCCACCATACAGCAGTGAGCTGCATTCTTCCTGATCAAAACTAGTAGAAGAATTAGAGGCGTGGCTTGGAAATAATGAGGATAAATTAAAACTTGACACACTTTTTTAGCTATGATATTGCTGTTTGTGAAATGAGCAACAAGACTAGAGGTTCACACTATAGAGCTCATTATAAAACTCTGGTGTTTATTTCCTTCACAGAGAAGTCTTGAGCCTTATTTAGATGAAGTTTAATTAAGATCTCTTCTTTCGGGTATTGAATATTTGAGGAAAATTTAAGATATTACATTAACTATTTTGTGATGAACTGTTTGTTGACTTGATTCTGCTGAACACAATTTATTCAATTTGTTATTAACAAGGTTTCTAAATCTCAGTACGTACAGTATAAATACAATACTGCATGGAAGCACCTTTGTATGTAGTATTTGCAAATACTAATTGTTTTTCTGTTAGAAATCTCACTCATTTGGTTTGTGATTTACCAACAACTCACACACTTTCACTTTCCATGAGGTATTTCACAAGTATATGTAAACAATAATTGCTCCTAATCATGTTCATATGGTGTGTCCAGAGAGGTCATAAAACCTGCTCCATTCTTGCTAGGAATATAGAGGCATCTGTTAATAATCCCATTGCACCTCAAAATCAATGGCTGAACTTTTTCTGGACAATTTCATTCAGGGCAATGTCTTGTGGTGAGTTGAGGTCTTGGCAAATGTTCACACCAGTTAAGTCATACTTTTCCAGCAAAGCAGAAGGTACACCATCATGAAGAATATAACACACAACTTTTCCAAAACTAGGCCTTCCATGTAAAACAAACTGGATAATGTAACTGCAAGAGTTTCCCTTCCTTGCATACATTGTGCTGTGAAAGGTAGTTTGTCCTTTAGTCATCCTGTAAGAAACCAGGCATTGTGTATTTCGTCCACAACCAAAGGCTTTTTGAAGGACATTTTGAAACTGGACCAATTTCTTGTAATGTATTGGCTCATGCAACAAGATCCCTCCTTCAGTTTCTCTCGTTTGTGGTTTTCCAACGAGAAGATGTTTTATAAACTGGGCAGCACTTGGGTTGTCCTTACATTTCTCTATCACATACCCTTTGCCACCATCTGGCCCGGGATTCCCCTTGTCCCACTATACAAGTTCTTTAGGCGGGCAATGAAGGCTTCAAAACCAAATGCAGAAATAAAAGAAAGGGGACCATCTTCAAGAACTTGGGAGGGAAAGTGCAGAAGAGCATGGCTGTTGTAAGTGCACTCTTCAACACCATAGAGACCTGGAAGGAGTCTTACAAAATTATCCAGCAAAACTTGTGCTTTCTTAACACAACCTTTCGATACAGGAACTGAATGTAAAAAACGAAGAGCAGTTGAAAGGAGAGCAAAATAATAAAAATGATCTACTTTAAATTCATCAGAAAGAACAGCATCTCGAAGACAGGGAAGTCCAGCAAAAAGAAGGAACAACCGGAACTGATGCTTTCCACTGTTTTAGTTCCACAAAGCTGCGTGGCTTTCTGGTAAAGTCTTGAGGTACCCTGATTGAGAGGAAGACCTCATCCAGATCGCCTACATGTCCCAACAGGCTGTATGGATAAGTGGAATAACAAGGGTGGAGCCATCGCTTGAAAAGCTGCCTTTTCATGATACCCTCGCAGACACAGTGCATCCAGTCAACTGGTACATTGTCAGGTATATCAATTGTGTTACCTGTTACTTGGACAATCCTTGCCAACCTTCTGCTATCGCTCGCTGTTCGGATTTTCACTGCATTACTCGTGGTGTACTCATACAACCTTGCGTGTAGTTGGTTGTCATACCTCCTGGGATGAGTGCAGCCAAATTGACCATTAAATTGCTTCATATTAAAAAGCAACGATTTGGCTGGAAGATCTGGTACCACAGATTGAATCCTGCATACAGCAGAGATGCGTCTGCCTGTTGTATCTTCAAATCAGACAGTTCATTGGTAAAATTATTAAAATACAATGCCACATCTGGCTTGGATTTTTCAAACCAGAGTCCAGTAAGAAAAATGCTCTCAAATTTGTATCTTTGTTGAAGTGGAAGTTCCACAAGAAAGCACATAAGCGGCCAGATACTAAATTTTTTTGACTACAATCAATAGGGCACCATCACTGCTTACTACAAACGAAAATGGTCTCCTTCCTCTAGCACAAGAGCCTTAATGGAAAATGTTTTGGTACACCCTTCCATCCTGAATATCCCTTAGGTGGTCATCATCAGCTGGTGATTGTTGCATTTCAACTCTGTAATCTTCAATTAGCTGCCAGTGTTAAAGACATGAAAAGAGAAAAGATTCAGAGACAACTTGAAATTCCTTTTGCCCTCACAGTTTTGGTCATTCAGCAGCAATGCTGTGAAAAATCACAATTTTTGTAAATGCAGCTCGCATGGGATTGATTACATGGTTGTAGGTTTGGAGAGTCTGAATTATTAAATTATGTGTTGTCTTTCATTTACTGCTAAACCACATTGCATTTCAACCAAGTACGCAGTTTTAAAAATAGAGAATGATTAAAGAGAGACGCCATGGCTAAGAAACACACAAGCGTGCGACTTCAGCTGAAGGAATACAAACAAAGCCACCCTGAAGGTTACTCTTATTAAAATGTGTTAACTTAACCTAATCAAAAATCTAAACTACCTCACATCACCGTCACGACTGGTGGAGGATTTTGCAACCACCAGGGTTCTTGGATTTGACAAGGACTTTGCTCATAAAATAGTTTGTGGCAAATCCAAAACTGAGCAACTTCGGAATACCCCGTCAAAACTGTCAAATTACCAGCTTTAATTAATACGAGCACTTTGTATAATCATAATTTTATTCTCCAATGGGACCGTTAAAAAAAAAACAACATTTAACTTAATCATGCCCAGTGTAAAGTTTTGCACTCTGGTAGGTTTATACTTCAGGTTCTTCACGTCGAAGTCATTGATGATCGCATAAGGACGTGACACTGGAAAATTAAACAATTTTCACATTTATCGGCCTACGTAGTTCGCATTCGAATCGTTTCTCTTTCACATTTTCCTTGACTTCAAGTGAATCTAGAAATACATGACTAGTTTTTTCCGCATTTTATACATGTAATGGTGAAACCTTGAAAACGTTAAGCTTATGTTATAGATAATGCGAACAACCGGGTTTTGGTCATCTGTTACCGGAACAGGCGTAAATTCTTTTTTTCTGGACAGGAATTGCCGTTAATATTTTACGACTGCAACTGCATGACAGCTTACTATGCGTTGGGCGTTTGCTTTTCAGGACAATCATTTCACTAGGTTGTTACAGAACGAGAAAGAGCTATGTTAGTGCTCCCAAAACGATACTTAGAGACCTAATGATATTGTAACCCTTTTGGAAGAATACGTTTTGTTCCAGGTATTTCAATATCATTTAAATATGAATGCTACATTATCATGCGAATAATATAATACACAAAGAATCTCAATTCTGGGAGATTTGAATTGGGCACAACACTGAGCTAGCCAATTAGGTCTGTTAAGTCATGTTCACATGGAAGACCAGTGCAAACCGATATTTCTTTCAAAATTTCTCTTGCCTCCTCAGATTTCCAAACAAAGGATCACTGTGTTCTCTTTTTCATGGAGGAAATGTGGTATAGCGTGGTGGAAAGAAAATCATTAAGTGACAAAAGTGCGGGAAAGAAATATACTGCTTCTGTTGTGTTCATTGGTAAGAGTATTGCATGCCTCCCTCCCAGGCACACCATTGGCTCCCAACATAATTTTTACTTTTAGGCGTCAATCAATTCCCCACCTCTCGGCTTAAACAATTTTTTTTTTTTTTTTTTTACATAAAGTTTTAGTGGATAACTTAACCTGACTCAGTGCCCTGTTGTGTTACTTATATCTCTTGATCAGGGAGTTACAATGACTGCAACAAAAAAAACAAATGGCAGGTTAACACTGCACGTCAGTGGACTTTTCCATCATCAGCATCAGAGCTGTCTTTCCATGTGAAATCTTAAACTTGGAACAGAATGATGAGAGTGATGGCGAAATTTGCTTAAATTTATGATAAATCTTCTGTAATAGGCCACAGTGAGTGACCACATTTAAAATTTGAAACCATCTTTACTGTATTTTGTTTTCTTCATTAAAACACTAAGGTTTTTCTAGTCACTGTCCATCACTAAAATAATGTCCTTAATTGAGCTGACAGTTTATGTAGACATCTCTTGTGTTTGAGCTTTACGAGTATACACCGCCACAGTTACCTTCCTGGTCTCTTTTTTGAACATGTATTTAATGGTCATTCAGAGTCTAACCATTCTAGCCATAATGCATTTGGTATCACAAGGAGCCCATGTCTGTTTATCTCAAGTAATATGAGGATCCTCAGTGTTTTCCCTAATGAAATTGGAATACTTCTCAAATCCTTTGGAAATCAACAAATACTTCCAATAAGATTATGAATTATTTGTATTTCAGGGAATGACGTGGACAAAGAGTTGAAGAAACTAGAAAAATTGGCCCAGTCAAGTGAAGTAGTCACAAAAGTAATAACATTAATAATAACATTGTTTCACTTCCTGGTCAAACAGTGCATGATGGTCTATAGTTGGCAAGCCCATACGCCATTCCTTCACATGGCCAAACATGATAAAGTAGTCAATGATAGGTACATGTAGCAGGAGATTCTAGTGCCAGATGTTTGTTGTTTGCCAAAAATGCTGAACAAGACTGTCATCATTTTTAATGGAAAATTGAGTCACAGTTGGTGAACGAGGAGTGAGAGTTGGATTATTACCAACTATCATTAACTCTCGTGTACCATTTGTACCATGGATTCACTTTTTAGTTGTGAAAGGTTAATTGAATCAATATTCTGTGACTGTTTATTGATCCTCATAAATTTATTTATCATAATCTTTGCACCCCTTAACAGCTATCTGGTTTGAACTGCTTCATAGGCTTATGGATTAAGTACTGTTCCAACTGTTCAAATTGTTACAACTCTCTTTGGAAGGGAGCATGGTCCAGAGGTTAGAGCTGTGGGTTTGCATGCGGTTGCCTTAGGTTCAAATCCTATTCCAACCTCCAGTTTGGATTTTTTCCAGTTGTTCTAGATTCAACTCTATCACTCTTTGTAAATAGCCGACTGGTTGCCTCTGCTACATGTAGTTGGGTTTCCTTATCATGTTTCTGCTAAGTTTGCATTGCTTCTTTCAGATTACTAAGTGTGATGCCTGTGAACTAGCTTGATGGCTAAGTGCACCTCCCCTATCAACAAAGCATTTTTTTTTGCATTTTTAGGGTTTGAGTGATGCACAAAGTATGCATAAGGGTACTGTCCTCATTGATTCTGAGGACATTGCAGTCATCAAAGAAAAGATGCCAAAACAACATGGAAACACTCCAGCAGTTGCTTCTGCTGATGTAAGTCTTAACAGGTCAATTACATCATTGCCGATTGTGAACAGTAAATGAAGAGCTTGAAGCAAGCAATTACCAAGTAGAAATCAGGGTTACTGCATGTATATAACTTCTTCTGAATTCTTATTGATTGTTGTTCGGTCATCATTTGCAGTACCTCTCACAGTGTAGACATGCATTACATGTACAATGCAGTGAAATGGTCATGCCCAAACTGGAGTGTAGAATACATCTACAATTCTATAAGCAAGTTTAATATTAATTTAAAAATTAATAGTATTACTTTGTCTAACCTCTAGGATGTCTGGAGAGAGAATGTCAGCAGGAAGCTTGACCAAATTATGGAAAGAGTTGATAAAGTGGAAAGGCTTCTCACAGAGAGTGGGACAATTGCCATACAAATGGTTGGCACACCTCCAATTAGAAAAAAAGGCAAGATGTTCTTAATTAACTGACATACATGTTTTTACTCTGGTTTATATAAATTTTGTAACTTTTGTATTATCTATGCTATGTATGGTACAAGTTACTGAGAAATCTCAGTTTGACAAAACACTACTCTATACATGTTTAGTATCACCCAACTAGTGGACTAATGCAAATCCTGCATTTTAATTGGCTATGCTACTAGGGGACTATTAGTAATAGCCCTCGAGTAGCGAAAAGCCCGATGCTTTCTTTCATTTTATTCGCAAATAAATGTTTCTTCAACCTGCATTTGCCAACTTTATTATTGCCTTTTCTGTCCAACTAGTTGGGTGATTGTAAAACAATTAGACCCTTCATCCTCAAGGGCCATTGGCCTGTACGCGTCTAATTGTTAAATAACACAGACTTTGTTACCCTTACTTAAGGTATGTGAAGGGTCTTTTCATCCCCGTGATAATAAACTAAATTCCCTAATGCCCCAGCACTTCAAATAAATGGAGAGGCTCCTCTGTATTCAATGCTTATGAGTGGTATTACCTCAGAATATCCCATCTGACGAGCAGTACTGTATAGTGTGCAATATCTGAAAAGTATTATAGATTTATCAGCTGACTGCCAGTGTGAAGAAAAATAATTTTGTTGTGCATGGAAATAAAAGTACATTTTAGAACTCACATTTAGATTCCTTTACTTTTTTCACAATAAAAGACACTTAACAATCAATTGATCTTGTTCACAGGCAAGGCTAGAAGAGGAGCACAGAAAACGTTCTGCCAGGGGAATGTATTGTGCAGCATCCCTGGTATGTGACTGTCACAGACAGACTGCATATTAAGCAATAATAATTTATTATACTCTGGATAGAACAGCTTCTCGAATCTTGACCTGATATCCTGTCGGTTTCTTGGGATTTCACTCTTTCTTTCTTATGCACTACAAGCAAAAACAACGGGATCTCAGAACGAGCTTTAGGGAGCCACTGTACTGATTGTCTATACTCCTGTTTTGACCATGATTTTGTTAAAATTGCTGTTTCTCCCTTTTTGAGATGTACCGTGACATAAATCTTTTGACAATTCCATCTGGTGGAGAAATTAAAAAACTATTTTCAGCGGTCTTCCCTGCAGTATATAAGCTAGTTTGCATACTAATAAGCATCACTTCACACGAGGTGTCGAGCCTTGACCATGTCAGAACCTAGAGAGTCACAACTGATTGAAAATGTCACGCTAGATGGTGACACCAATGAAGCTAGACAAGCCCTGAAGAAGAAAAAGGCAACGACGCCGGGTAACCCGCGGCCATCCACTTCAAAGCACCAAGATACATCTCCGGTACCCGATATATCTGAACCTGAACGACCTAACTGTGGTCAGAATAAGAGAAGGATCAATTCTCGAGAAGTTGACAGCGAACAAGAGGTGAGACTGTTTATTTCTTTTCAAGATTTATTCTTTTGTATGTTTGGTGGTTTATTTAAGACTTGTAAGTATTGTAAATTCAAAAAGTCTGTGAGAATTGGTGGTTTTAGATCAGAAGACCTTCCATATAAGTCATGTTCTTCACGAGGTCCACTGGGATGGCAACTGACACGCTAGGCTTATCTGTTTAATTTCTTGTTGCCACGGGGCTGGCGTGTAAAATTTAGTCACAGAGCTGACCTGATAGCCACGAAGATGGAAAAACATTTTATCTGTTTAATTTCTTG
>NC_090870.1:25242841-25250341 GCF_036669935.1 Montipora foliosa | reverse complement strand
CTACCTTGATTTAAACACTTTAAAATGTTTTGTTTGTGCTTTTCCACCACGAGCCCTAAAGCGCCATAATTCGAGGTAGGATTTTTGAGATTGGGAGGACAAAGTAGTTTTGGCCCCATTCTATTCGATAAATTACCATCATCCGTCTGTTTCAACCAACGTTTTCTACTCCATAGCTTAAAGAGTGAAGGGAAGACCAATGGAAATAGATTACTATTTTCAGCGGTCTTCCTTGCAGTATATAAGCTAGTTTGCATACTAATAAGCGTCACTTCACACGAGCAGTCGAGGGGTGAACTAATGGTATAACCATAGATCATGGGGCTCATGGTCTACCCTTCACTTGATCACGATCCCGTGTTGGTTGCCGCTTTCCCACCCACCCTTCCCCTGTTACCAAATGTACCCCTTCTTCCGAAGGTGGCAACCAACGTTTTCTACTCCATAGCTTAAAGAGTGAAGGGAAGACCAATGGAAATAGATTACTATTTACGATGGAAGAGATGACGGCAGGCATTGTTGAGCCTGCCTGTGAAAAGGCATCAAATGGGGCAGAACTGGACACCACACGGACAAATCTACTAAAAAGTCAATTGAAGTTTTAAACAATATTATTAAATGTTACTTATTGAAATTTCACCCACAGATAAGACGAACTTGCATGTGGGAATTTTATATTGAATCCCAGCAGCCACTACATGAGGTCAAGGATGCTCTTTCATGGATGTGTGTTTACTAGAAGTTTTTGTGTATGTTATTAGATACAGTAAGTTTGTTACTTTTCCCTTTGCCTTCACAGGTTGTATTCTGTGTAATGTTGCGGTGATTTTAATCATCAGTGGGGCATATATATTTATGTCTCCAATAGTTTACAAGTAACTCTCTGCCTCTTGAGACACTTAGATTTTACTTGTCAAAGAGGAGCCTTTAAGGGTTAGAAGCGTACTTTGACATCAATAATTTCTTTCCTTACTGTAACAGGGGCTATTAAAGAGAAAGTTGGAGAAGGCCAGTACCAGAAAGAGTGGGGCTTAATACGACAGTCCTTAAACCAAAAGTGTTTGCATTCCAAGCAGAAAGCAATGCCCTTTCAGTTTAAAACCGTTTTTCAAAATGCTACTATGATTCCTTTTTTCTTCAGATTTTTATCCAAAGGCTGTTTACTTTGACTGTAAGTTTTGGATTGCACGGTCCACCATTACTCACATTAAAAAACTGACCAATTGTATTGGACCTCAGAGGGTTGGATCTAGAGAAACTAATGTCATTTACTCATTAGCTAAAACTTTCAGTGTGTAAATGCATCAATTATGCAAAATACTAGTTTAAAAGTCTGAAAGACTAAACCTTCCATGATGCATACTAATTCAGCCATGTACACAGACATTGCATTCTTGAACTAGCCAGTCTTTGACCTCACTGTCTCCTCAATCCAGCTGTCTTAAGATTTTAAAGTTAGTAATTGTGGACCATTAAAAAGGAAAATGCCAGTAAAAATTAACAGGTGTCTTTTGGAAATCCAAAAAAAGAACGTTTACTTTTTTGGTCATAGTAGCACTTTAACCAGGGTTAAAACATGCCTTCTTAGCACCAAAATCCTTGTTCAATACACCCAGTTCAAAATTTCAAATAATTAATGTGGATGGACATCTGCGGTGATGGCCTGTAACAATGTTTATGCTGAGACATATGTAATACAATACTTGATCCACGATTTTAAGCACATTCACAACAAATTAAAATACTTGAAGAGATATCTGTCATTATTGGATGGCACTGAGTAGATTTTTCCCTTTTCGTTATGGTACAACTTCCGTTAGCTGACGCTATTATTTTAACTCCCTTAACTGTCATTATCAAATGCCTCTTCGTTCTTCCAGTTTTAGCTCATCGTCACCAACAGCGTAATGGCAATTCTTTTTGTAAGAGCCCATCATAGACAAGGACTCGTATGGGGATCTTGAGCAAGGATTTTAATACCATACAGTTGTACCTGGAGTTAAATACAGTCTGTAGCACAGTGTGATGCCTTATCCAAAATAGAAATCAATGACTGCCAATTTTGTTGTTAAGTTTATGTTAGGAGTTGTCATATATACACATACTGGCAATCCTCATAGGTAATTTCTTTAATTTCTCTGAATGATGTTATGGTGTAAGGAAACCTGCATGACACAAAATTTAAAATCTTAAGTAGTTAAAATACATTTGTATGGGTGTGTTGAATTTTTATTTTAGATATAATTAATTGATTATGTGTGATTTGCGCTAGTGCAGTAGAACTTCCGTTTGGGCGCCAAAATGAAGTCGCGAAGGACCTGGCGACGAATTAGTCTATTTATATAAAAAAACGTAACGTATTTGAATAATGGCCTTGCACGCAATCAACCAATCGACACACCCACAATGTAAAGAGCCGTGTTATGAAGTATGGATTGCCCAACAGAATTGTAAGTAGAATTTCGCTGCAAATATTTCAGTCTTTAAAGTGTAATTTCATATTTAAAACCGAAATCTTTTATTTGCTTTGTAGTTTGACTGTTGCCAATGACATTTCCGGTTGGCAACGAGTACAGAAATAAAACGCCGGGTTATCTATACATCGACTGTAGCCTTCAAATTTGGGTAACGCCTCACTACGTAAGCACGAATCAGTCAAAAATTCTGTTCATCGAAGGTTACATTATCAACTGCAAGATCCCGAAGGACAGCGTCGTGGCAAAACGACCGGTTTCCAAGAAGAACTGACAGCGAAACAAGCGATCAACCGATCTTGGAATCATTACAGTCATTTAAATTCACGAAAGAAACGCATCATTTTCCAGAACAACCGACTGCCATAAAGTGAGCGACTGACCATTCTAGAAAATACTTCAATTTACACCTTCATTTCGCAATGCCGCCGAAAGTTGATGTAAAAACCCTCACGGGAAAAATTAACAATGCCGCTGGAATTCTTAATGAGTTAATGGAAGAATTTGAAGTGATCTTTGCAGTAAAACCGGGACTTGAAAGACTCGAAGCAGTGTTCAATTTAGTGCAATCAAAGTACAGATCTGTTAAAAAGCAGCAAGAGGCAATCTTAGACAAGTTAATTGAAGAAGGCACTTCATCAGAAGATGAATTGGTATTAGCGAACAGGAAACTCGCGGACAAAGTCAAAGCTGATTTTCTCCAAATTACTTTGAAATACGCAGCATATCAAAGCGAAAATGCTCTTCCGAAAGGTCCTGACCACACAGAAACCTTGAAAACGATGACCTCTGCAATTGAGTAAGTGGCCGTTGCGATAGGATCGAAACCTAGCAGCCTAGAGCGGTTGACAGTTCCAAACTGGGACGGAAGTCGAAGAACATATCAAACGTGGAAAAGGGAGTTTAGACACTGTATGGAAAAATATGGACAAGACAAGGATGAGCAACTTCAAAGATTCCGAAAAGCGATGCCTAAAGGCTTTTCCTGGACAGATCAAGTTAAGACCTGTAAAGACATTAACCAAGCCTGGGAAATTCTTGAAACTGAATTCGCAAATGAGCGAAAACTTATGGACGAACTGTTAGCTGAAATGAATAATCTCAAACATGTTAAATGGGACTCCAAGTCACTCACGCATTACGCCACACAATTTGTATTTGTCAATGATATGGAAAACAATGGTTGCACCGTGTTGGAGGCATCAGAAGCTCCGTTCTTCATGTGTCAGCTTTTATCAAAACTCGATCCAAGAGACAATATAAACTTTGGTAGGGAGATGGAGAGAGTGGAAAAGGAAGAAAATGTGTCAAACCTTGTAACCTGGTTACATCAAGAGGCATCCCTTCGCTCCAGAGGCAAACCAGACAGTGACAACGCCGATGAAAAGGAACGTACCCACCGAGGACCAACCTTTAGAAGAATAGAGAACCACGCTGCTAGTAATGATAGAACTCCCGATCAAGAAGCGTGCCCACTTGGTTGTGCGTGGAAACACCATTTAGCTGCCTGTCTGCTGTATCAAAGTTCAACGGTAAATCAAAGATGGGACGCAGTCAAACAGAGTAAAAGATGTTGCAAATGTCTTAGACCACATCACACGAATGACTGTAAGAAACCAGACAGTACTACCTGCGATAAATGCAAAAGGAATCATCACCGCACTCTTCACAACGAGACAATCAATTCGAATCTAAGCTCGAACGCAAGATGTTCCTGCAGAAGGCTATACCAACTGTGCCGCTGACCACAAGGAAGATGTCAAGCTAATCACTGGTTTATGTCCTGTCCAAAAGGTGAAGGTTATGGACTCAGGTGGAATGCTTGTTGAAATGCTTGCGATGATAGATTCTGGATCAAACAAAAGTCTGCTATCTAAGAATGCAGCCGAACGACTGGGAATAGCAGGGACAGCCACCCATCTTACTATGAATCTAGCGGGTGGAGAGAAGAGGTCTGAAACTTCGGAAATCATCGAGATCACAGTTGCCTCGAGTACAGAAAAGGATATCACAAAGACCTGGAAGTATACACGATAAAGAGACCTTGCAGTGCCGCGAAGACGATCTCAAAGGGAGCTATTGAACAGTTCTCTCATCTCAAACCAGTAGCGAACAAACTGCATCTATCTGGTGGAACAATAGATCTTCTAATTGGTACAGATTTCGTCGATGCCTTTGTCGACATTCATACCTTGTCTGGGGAACCAGGAGAGCCGATTGCCAAACGTAACTGCTTTGGTTGGTACGTTTTAGGACAAGTTAACAGTTCCAGGATACAGTCCGTTGAAGTCGGAACATTGAGCTTTGAGGACGACATTAAGAAACTACTTTATCAGGACACACTGAGAGTTAAACCAACGGAACTGTGTACTTGTAGTGAGAACATGCTGCGAGAAAACAAGTTCGTCAAATCCCTGTCTGATTCAACTACATTGGTAGATGGAAGAATCCAAGTAAGAATGCCTTGGAATGAGAATGGACCCCCCAAATGCAGAAATTATGACATTGCCTTCAAAAGAATGCAGTCTGCTGAGAAGTCGTTCGAAAGAAAAGAATGCTTTGCAATCGTAAATGACGAGGTACAAAAGCTGTTGGAACAAGATTTCGTAATTAAAGTTCCTACAGAAGAAGTTGATCACAGTCAACCCGAATGGTATCTGCCCTTGCAAGCAGTTTTCACACCAGAGAGAACTACTAAGGTTCGCCTTGTTTTCAATGCGTCTTCAAAAGGCCACGATGGTCTTTCCCTCAACGATCAGCTTGAGAAAGGACCTAATTACACTAACAGTCTTCCCAATGTGCTTATGGCCTGCCGATGGAACGAAGTGGCTTACTCGGGTACTAGTGCACCCTGATGACCAAGTCTTTCACAGATTCTAGTGGAGAAGCGACAAAAGTGAAACGCCCTTAGTCTTCCAGTGGCTCAGATTAAATTTTGGCGACAAGCCAGCCCCAGATATTGCCTCGAACGCCATCAATTACTTAGCTAAAGTCTCACAAGTCGAATTTCCAGACGCAGCCCAAGAACTTCAAGATCACGCGTACATGGATGATATCGCGGGCTCCGAAAGCAACTCAACAAAAGCCAAGAGAATAATCAATGAAATTGACACCGTCCTTGGAAAAGGCCGGTTTCAAATTAAGGCGTGGCATTCCAACCACTCAGAAATTGACCAGTTTAGTGGTGAGAGATTTACACATCTGCTTGGCCACAAATGGGATAAAGAAGAAGACAAGTTTACCTTCAAGAAAGAAAACGTGGTTGGCTTACTGGAAGGCTTCTCCAAAAAAAGCTGTCTGAAGTTTCTCGCTCAACTCTGGGATCCTATCAGACTTGTGTCACCCGTTACTATCAAGTTCAGAATTGACTTGCAAGGGTTATGCAGTTCGGGTTACAGCTGGGACGACATCCTTCCTGAGAGTATTCAGCAAACATGGTTAGAGAATGTCCAGTCCATAAATGATCTCCTATCATTTCACTTTGACCGCAAGCTAAAACCAAGGAACACAGTGGGCGTCCCTCAAATTCACGGATTCTCTGATGGTGGTGAGCAGGCTTATGGTGCAGTCATCTTCCTACGGTGGAAACTTGCTGGCGGAAACTATCGTTGTGTTCCAGTCATGATAAAGGCTTTCATAGCACCACTGAAGAAGAAAAGCATCCTGAGATTAGAACTGTTGGGCTGTTTATCACTCGCACGCATGTACATTACATGTGTAAAGGCATTGGAATTCACAAAAGCGCAGGACTGGGAACGATTCTTCTGGATCGGTTCATCAACTGTTTTGTTCTGGATCAGAACCCCACCATGGGAATTCAGGCCCTTTGTATCTGCCAGAGTGGCTGAAATTCAAGAGACCATTGGGGCAGACCAATTTCATTACATCAAATTTAACAACAACCCTGCAAATGCTCTGACGAGAGGAATCCATCTTAATCATCTCATGAAGTGGGCAGGGGGACCATCCTTCCTAGAGTTGCCAGAAGAAAAGTGGCCCAACTTTCAAGATCAAACCCAAGTTAACACAAATGTGAAGGACCTTGAAGCTTTAAAAGAGAAGAAAACGTTTCAGAAAGAGAAGAAAGCCGGAAAACATCACACTGCCGCGGCAGAAGTATGTCCTGGACTAGATCAGCATGAATCTGAAGAAAATCCTATCCTTTTACATTTGCTGAAAACGTGTTCTACATACTTCAAGATAAGGAGAACTCTTGCCTACGTTCGTTGCTTTATTCACAACGCTCGGAAAATGAACCCGAAGTCAGGGCCCATTTCAGTTCAGGAAGTTTGCCGAAACCCAGCTTCTGAAGTGGAGTCACTTTCACGTCAACGAAGACAGTTTGGATAAGAAACTAGTGGCAAAGAAAGGTGAAGATGGCCTTCTTCATGCGCATGGTCGACTTGAAGATGTCAGATGTCTCGTGGAAGAGTTGAGAAAGCCTATTATGTTAGCACAAGACCACCCTTTTATGATCTTGCTTCTGTGTGACCTCCACGAACGACGTGGGCATTGTGGCTATAAGAGTTTAATTCACGAGGCCAGAAAAAGATTTTGGATTATTGGACTCCGCAGAATGGCTAAGACCGTCACCTCAAAATGTGTCACATGCAGAAAACTACGGAAAAGGCCCCTCAACCAGCTCTTGGGACAGATCCCAAACCTAAGAGTAGCAGCTGGCTTCCCTGCATTCTCAAACACTGCTATGGACATGTTCGGACCAGTACAGATTAAACTCGGTCGCAAAACCCTGAAAGAGGCACAAGTGATCATCTTCACTTGCATGACTTCATGTGCGATCCACCTAGAGCTGGTCACCAATAAAACCTCAGACGCATTCTTAATGGCCTTTCGACGATTTGCCTGCTTACGTGGATACCCTAATGTTTGCTGGTCAGACCGTGGAACAAACTTCGTAGGTGCCCAAGGTTACCTGAAGGAAACCACACAGAACTGGGATATTCCTGGGATAAAGAGTGTCCTCTCTGATAAATTTGGCTGCGAGTTCAGATGGGAATGGAATACA
>NC_090870.1:25227841-25235341 GCF_036669935.1 Montipora foliosa | reverse complement strand
GTTTTTGTCTATGGAACTACAATCTGCTGAATGAAAACATGAACAATAAGGTTACAAATGAACAAATAAACTCTATCAGACAAAAGGCGGATGAAATTCATTATAACCAAGGGTTAATAATGTTTATAATTATTAAAAATTGATTATTATATCTCCACTATCTTAATTAAGTCATCTACAATCTTAGAGAAAACCCTTGAAACACTTTGAACATTCTCGCACCATTTCCGTCCCCCTCCCTTTTTCAATGTTGGTGTAGCCAGTCAAAGAGTAAAATGTCGTCTCAACACTGTCAAGGGGGTGTTTCAACGCTTTTTGGCGAGGATTGTGTGAGTTGCAAAAAGCCATTTGGTTAATATCAGACGTTGTTATTTATTGTTAAGTAGTTTTCTTGAATAGTCCAGAAAGACGGTGCTAGCTGGGAAGATCTTGCTGTAACTTTTGTTTGACGCAAGCTAGGAAAGATATGAATTGTCTAGATTTCGGTAGAAACAAATAGGAAATGCTATTTTTGGTCTTGAAAAATAAGATATCAATACAGCCTGGCCACAATAGTCATGGGTAGGAGACATAAAGGTTAAGTGTGATTAGTCACACAGTTTAATGAAAATAGGAAAACCTTGGTGGAAGAACGAGCACTCATCACATTTCTGTACATGGAAAGGAGGTATTCTCTGCGAGAAATTGCAGCAAAAGTCGACCGATCTGCAGCAACAGTAATGCGAGTGCTAAAAGAATTTAACACTCCTTCAACGTATTCGCAAACTCACGGAAATATCACCCACCAAAGAAGAGGAAGGCCAAGAAAGTTGTCATCCAGTGAAGAGAGACTCCTTATAAGGGCTCTTCTGAAACTGAGGCGTATAGAAGATAACTTTACTGCCAAGTGACTCATGAATGAGGCAAACATCTCGAAAAGTGATGTGTCAGTTCGCACTGTGGGAAGATTGTTAAATAGCAAAGGGTACTTTTATCTCCAAGCCTGGAAAAAAGGGCTGCTTACTAACAATGACAAGAGCTTACGTGTTGCATTTGCCAAGGAGTTATGGACTCATAAAATTGCTTTCTACTTGGATGGAGTTGCTTTTGCGCACAAGACCAACCCGCTTGATCAAGCAGGAGCTCCTACTGGAAGGATCTACCGCAAAAAATCTGAAGGTCTCAACCAATTTTGCACTGCGAAAGGGAGTAAAGTTGGATCTGGAGGGAAGGTAGTCAAGTTTTTAGTGGCGATTTCATACAATGTAGGAGTTATTTTATGCCACGAATATGAACATATGACGGAAAATTTGTTTGCGTCTTTTATTGACAACACTTTTGAGCAAATGTTTGTGGAATCAAAGAAAGGAAATACAAGACTCTTCATTCAAGACAATGACCCAAGCCAGAATTCAGCAGTCGCAAAGACTGCTTTGCAACAAGTGAGCGCAAAATTGCTTAAGATACCGCCACGCAGTCCTGATCTAAATCCAATAGAGAACATGTTTAAATCAGTCAGTGACGACTGGCATGACAGCGCTATTGAGAAACAATTAGAGCGAGAGAGTTTAACACAATTCAAGTAAAGAGTGAAAAATACAATTGTTCAGTTTCCAGTAGCCAAAATAAACAATTTAATAGAATCCATGGACAGGCACATACAACTGATTTTCAACCGAGAAATACGACCAAGGAATGCGATAAAAGGCAAAACCTAATGGTAAACCGTACAGTTTACCAGCATTTTTTTACACTTTACACTCCGTCACCATCATGCAATACTGTAAAGTTGCATAATACTTTTATTGGAATATGCTGAGATTTGCCGATCCTTTGGTGGGAACTCGTTCAACACTTATCCCGAACTGTTGTCGGTACTGTTAGGGGACAGAATTAATTTGGCGAAACAGTTTGGACAAGGCGGAACGTTTCTTTGCTCGCCAGGTGGAATCTGCGAAAAGAAGTTGAAGATTTTCCACCTTACTCGCATCATTTGGTCTCCCATTCACCTATGCAGCTTGCCTGTGCAGAATATCGGGGTGTCAGTGTCAAAGACAATATCTTTAGCGTAGTGGCACTTTGGTGCTGGCAAATGAACTGTCTGCCCCTCCAACAGAAGAAGCATATCGTGCCAAGGCAAGACCAGTGGACTCCAGCAAAAGTCATTAAGAAAAATAACCTCCGCAGATTCAGCACCAACCCAAGCAAAATTGCAAATAGTGGGATTACTAAATGTATTGTATAGTTGACAGTCAACGGGTTTAGTAAAAAGGTCTTGCCACAATTGGCACTACCATAGATTTAATATTTCGGTACTTGCCGCGTCATTTCTCAAGTATCTCGCACACAGCACTCTGAAAACTTCCACCTGTTCAATCATTGCGTGCTAGAGTATCCTCTGCAACTCTCCATTGCAGTTCGCGATACATGGACCTTCTAGAGCTTTTTGTAGTATGTCCATCCTTGTCATTTGTTTCCTTTTTAATTTTTCCTCTGCTTCTGCCATTTCCCATCCTACTTTGTATGGCCTCGTCAACAACTTTACTTCCTCTGTTAGTGATGAATTGCGCCAAATCTTCCTTTCCCTCTTTCATGTGTCGAGAGGCTATAGCAAGAAGCTCTAGCCTGGACTTTATTCCTTTTGCTACGACTAGCTTTGATACATCGAAAATACTGAGTTGAGATGCCTTCCATTTTCTGGTTTTCTTGGCTTTTCTCTTCGTTCCACCGCGTTCCGTTGTTGTCAGACTGGCATCTTGTGTTCGAGGTGGGGCACTGTTGACCAAATCTGGATGATTCATAGACTGAACATACTCGGGATCTTCTTTTGTTGTGTATCTCCAGGCGCTATAATAATTGGAGTGAACAGACGAAAAATTATCTTGAATAGAATGGTTGTCATCGAGATAATTGCACACACGCAACCATCGGAGTGGATGCGACAGCTTTAATGCCATGTGGTAATGCATCCCCCCTGAAGAATGCTGCTCTTCACTACAAACCCACTGCACAATATCAGCTAACCCGCTCCTTGTCTCATTGAATGCTTCCACCACCGTTCTAGCAAAAAAGTCTTGCGTTTGAATTTTTTCAAGATTGGCTTTACTGTAAGTTATTGAATACACGCTACGCACTTCGCGATGCAAAAGCCTGTCTCGAGATTCCACATCGAACTCTTCTGAACATCGATTATCCTGCAAGTGTTCACTTCCCTGGTCACTTTCCTCCTCTGACGTGTCTTCAATACTCTCCTCACAACTGTTTTAATCTCCTTCAGAAGTTGCCATTATCAAACCAAAAATTTACTAAAGTTAGAATCCTCTTCGCACATTTACACAACAACAGCAACAACACATAATACCCCCGCGTTGCCCTAGCAATAAATTTCTAAGTCTCACTTTCATCTTCTGCGTATGCTCAAAGAAATTCCCGCCACTTCAGACAATCTTAGACAAAACCCTTGAAACACTTTGAACATTCTCGCACCGTTTTCGTCCCCCTCCCTTTTTCAATGTTGGTGTAACCAGTCGAAGAGTAAAATGTCGTCTCAACACTGTCAAGGGGAAAGGGGTGTTTCAAGGATTTTTGGCGAGGATTGTAGCTTTGTGAATGAAAGGAATGACCTGACGGTTTTTAAAGCCCTATCACACTTTAAAAGAGCAGAAAACAAATCTGTTGTCATGGCATTTCGAATTCTGTTTATCAAGGAATGAGCCACTAAAAAAAAATCGTTATTGATAGCACAGCCATTATTATTAAGATTAGAGGCAGAATCTCAATGTGCCATTCCTGGAAAGAAAAAGATGTTTAATTGTACAAGGGTATATTCATTATTTGGTTAAAGTGGATGGAGAACTATTGCATTTGTGGAGGGAGCTTAAGCGATGGCCAGCGATAGTATTAACCGTGTAAGTGACACATGTGGTGACCACGAAGTTCAAGCCCAAGTTGGTCAGAGCGTTCATCAGAAATGCCGCCAAGATTTCTGTAGGCCGAAAAAGTCAACTACGAAGATAATTGAATAAGAACCAGCTATAGGTCGACGTTCTGTCAAGCCAAAAAATGTTTCCTGCTTGAAGATTGGCAGTAAATTGACAAAATTTCACAAAATGCAATGCTTTTATACATAAAGCCCTTCATCAATATAATGTTTAGATTGAGGATATGTTAAAATTCTGTTTTAAATAAAGGTATGCATCTCTACAGTCCTTGGCCTCAAGGTCTTGTATGTTAGGAATTAGACGTTCACACTCCAACCTAAAGGGCAGGATCAAGGGAGTCATCTGCGACATTGAGAACACCTGACTGTTCAGCAACTTCCTTTAAATTCTCCTCAGAAACTGGCAACCCTAAAATGATGTTTGAAATGCAATTATATTTTCTTACATTTTCACAAGATTTACAAAAGCTCCCACTTTATAGTTTGCCATTTCAATTTGCAACCCTAAAACAAATCTCTCAATAAAGCATATGGTTTAAATCCTAAATATGTCGATTCACTCTGAGTTTTCCTGATCTCAATATATATCTACTCATAGCTGAAGAGATGCCTCTAATCAAGAAAAGAGATTCGTAAAAACCCCTGAAGTTTTCCCACAAAATTATCTATGTCTGGGTTTCAAGTTGAAAACTACATGCAAATGCACCACATTTGCCCACAAGGGGGATGGGTGCAGCTTTAAGTACAACAACACTGAAAAATATCTCGTTGCCGTGAGGAACCCTGCCTCTTGTTCTAAGCACTTTATGTAAACAATTATAATTTTATCCACATTACCAGATTGGTCCAAACCATATTCTTCTGGGAAGCAGTAAATATGGTCAGGTATACCAGCTGGAAGCACAGCATTCTTCTGTGGCCTAATTCGGTGACAATTCCAGACAGTATCTTTGCATGTATCAAGCTCTCTTTGCTTCATTGGGATCATAATAAATGCAGGAAGCATCCTGTGGATCACCATAAAAAAGCATAAAACAAATGAAATGGAACTGTCTAATTCTCTGAATTCAAATAGTTTTCAGTTTTCTGCCTTATAGGTGTGATATTTTTAATAGCATTCTTTCATCTAGAGTTTGCATTTTAAATTTAATGTTAACCAGCATCATCCTGTTGAAAAGGTGACCAGGAAGCATTAAATGTATGACTATTTGCTGAAAGTTCTAAGTGACTGTCATCACCTGTCAGTGGAATTTCTTCGATCATAGTGTCCTTGTTCTTTCAACCAGCTTAGGTGGTTCTTGAAGAATTTCTGTAACCTTTCATGGAGTTCCCTCCATAGGTGGTTTGCACATTTTTTTCCAAATCACTCAACCCTTTTGGGCATATTTCTTCAAATCGTTCTTTAGTGCGATATCCTCTTTACAATCATCATTACCGAAATACTCCAGCGGAGGGGTTGGCGCAGTGGTAAGATCTCTGCCTTCCAACCGTAAGGTCCCGGGTTCCAGTACCGGTTCTGCCGAGACTGGAATATTTGGCGACCTTCTTTCCCGCTAAAGTTCAGTCAGCTTTCCATCCTTCTGAGGTCGGTAAAATGAGTAGCAGCATGCATGGACTGCGGCTGCAATTTGCGCCTGTATATGCTTCCAGTCCGCTGGGGGTAAATTGATCATTGTAAAGCGCCTTTGAGACGTTAGTGATAAGGGCGCTATATAAATGCACCACTTTACGTTTTTATTTTTTATTTTTTTTATTTTGATGCTTGGACAAACCCAACCGTTACCAGTCCCCACTCCTTGTGCAAAGTCCACTTTGTAAAGTATGCTGGGATACTACGGCAGGCATAGGCCACATAAATTTTTATTTTATTTTACTTTCTATTCTCATTGCCAAAAAATGTCACAAAATTGGCCGTGCGGAATTTTCTTCCTGCTTTTGGTGCCCCAGGTGAATTGATCATTAGCCTACTACTCCCCGAGGGTCCTAATTACCTATTTAAGATTCGTTTTCTGGTATTTTTTCCCTCTTTTGCCAAGTTATGCGCTCGGCGTCGTTGTCCAGGATATTTTTTTCCCTCCCTCCTCCCCTTCGGCGACGTTTCGGTCCACTTTCCTCACTGTCTTGTGACCTCCTGCCTAGGCTAAATTTTGCCTCCCATATCTTATTCCGCTAAGGCGGTGAGTGTCTTGTTTTGGCAGTGAGGATTGTTTACTATTTTATTTCGATTTTAAAATGGTTTTATTTTTCTTTTACTTTCAATTTAACTTTAACTTTGAATTTGTTTATCTTTTTTAATTTTAAATTGGTTAAGCTCAATGTTTCTGTTTAATTTCATTTTGGATTTCCTTTTGTTTTTGTTTACACTTTGAAAAAATCCAATGGCAGCTTTCGGCCACCATACTCATGGAATGAATGAGCATGTCGACTGGAAAGCTTAAGCATCACAAGGCATACTCGGATATGCTCTAAGCACTTTGAAGGAGGCTTAGGGCTCACCAAGGCAAACCCTGTTCCTACTATGTTTGATTTTCCTAAACACCTCCAGCTGAAGAAAGTAAAACAACGCCAGGATCCGGAGGAGAGACGATTAAAAGGAGTGATGAATGCTTCTATGAGAAATGTAACACAAAAGCTAAGCAGACCTAGCCAATTGAAGGCAAGTGCTTGTTTCAATCTCTGGGAACCGACTTTGTACCAAGAAAATCAATGAAAGTATCATGGGTGAGCAAATCAGTGATCAGGAGATGTCATTTGTGTCATCCGATTTACATCACAATGAAAGTGTTTTGGATAATGAATCGATGATCACAATTTGTTGCTTGTAAAATCTCAACCAGAACTCAGCGTGAATCCTACGAAGTTAAATGACGATTTATGTTATCATGATGAAGCTGTCCAGACAGATTTAACGGCTGATCAAGTCAGCAAAATGGAGCAGGCTCACTTTACATTACATGAACAGCAAAATGAATTAAAAAGGGAACAATGAGACTAATTCAGTCAAGTTTTGCACTGGCTTGCCTTCGCTTTCATGTCTTCTCAAGCCTATTGCAAATGGCATGAAGTACTGGGATTGAAAGAACAAAACACAAACGGAGACATATCAGGTATAAATAAAACCATAATAATCAACCATTTCCATTTTTGTGAATATTTTTTTCCCTGATTCAGTTAATGCAACACTTTTAATTATTGTTAGTTCTGCAGGCTGCATACCTGTATATCATTTCCTTACCAACCAGCATTAGTAAGCATTAATGTACTTGGTGTGTTATTATCTCCGTTTTTTTTTTTTTTTTTTAGGAGAACACGGACAAGGGTAAACCTGGCCGGAAGAGGCAGCTCCCTTTATTTGCTGAGTTTGTGATGGTACTGGTTCACCTTCGATTGGGTTTGTTGCAGAAACAAATTTCCTATATATTTTGCATTTCACAGCCATCAGTTTCAAAGATTTTTACAACGTGGATAACTTTATTATAATATCATGTGTTCAAACAAGTGCACGTAAGATGGCCATCTAAACAATGTCCTCGTTACCATGCCTCCTTCCTGCTGCGGCAAGGTGGGAAAAGAATCCCTTA
>NC_090870.1:25212841-25215341 GCF_036669935.1 Montipora foliosa | reverse complement strand
GCCTTTAGAGTAGCTTTAATAAAGGAAAACAAAGCATAAAAGTGTAAGTGAAGAATTCAATAATTTGTAACCAGACCTGACTTTTCGATCTCTTCACACAATGCGTCTTCCACGGTTTTGCTTGACAAACTTTCTCTTCTCCTTAAAGTGTTATGATGGACAAATGGAACATTTTATCACTGCCAAAAAATTATTTACATGTCTCTCCAACACTGGCGTGCAACATTCCTAAAAAATGAGCCTTGCGTTAGCTTGAGTATGTGACATGCACGAGGAAAGGTTACGAATAAACTTGTCTACTATTTGCATTTTAAATTCTTTCAAGACTTACTGCTGCAAAATAAACATTTATCTCTAAAGCTTGGGAACACAAGAGGAAATAAAACAGAAGTCACAAACAATAATTTTTTACCTAACTGTGGCTAGTTTTGTATTGACATCATAAATCAGCACTCTGCGACGTGCATCAGCTGGTTGATGACTTTTACTGTTGTGCACAGTATTTATTTGTCCCAAGCTGCACTGGATGTGCAGTAAACTTGCAAGCCCATATCGTCTTTCGTCAGCAACATTTTTCAGTTGTATGGGTTGTTGACAAAAACAACACGATTCTAAACCCTCTGCTAACATCCCTAACTCTATGACCCTTCGTCCATCGTCCCACCACACTTCACATTCACTGCCTTCAGACATTGTAATGACCGGCTCCTTTTCGCCTTCAGAACATTGTTGACTTACAACGCAAAGCTTTTCAGCGCATAATTTTCGTCGCTTTAGTTCTCCCACTTTTACTTCTTTTTTGACTTTGCATTGTGGACTTTGCATTGCCTTGTGGACGCCATATTTGTGGACTCGCACTCAACGCTTATGTGAGAGAGATGCTCAGAAAAAGTTGTGCACAAACAATTGACGTGAACGTCCCTAAGTCACAAGATTCGTCATTTCTATACAAAATGTTAAATTTTCGGCTACCTGCCAAGTTTTTGCGCTTCAAAATTACGAGTGGCCACAACTTTTAATACAGATATTTGTAGCTTAGCCTTAGTACATTATGCTGATAACAGTTATCATTCATTTTGAGGTCTGACTTTTGAAACAAATCTGTTTGTTTGGAGGCTATGTTGGCAAAAATGCTAAAGACGTTTTTAAGAGAGTTCGGGGCAAAAATCACAAACTTTGCTTGTGTTTAAGGGAGTAGTTTTTAATTCTGTGGAAAGAATAACAAATTATCTAGTTTTGCTAAATGTGCAAATTTTTAGCATGCATCGTGTAACCACCAAAATTTGGGGTTTCAATTTCCGGTTTTGTATGGTTTTCGACTTGCCTTTACAAAAAATTCGTCAAAAAATAAAGAAAGCAAATCTGGCGAAATAAGGGTCATTTTCTTTCATTGCATATGCCACTTGACTTGTGTAGAAAAAATGAGGGCAATTCATTTTTCGCCAAAATTTCAGTGGTTGGTTTTTGCATGGACACGCTCTTAAAGCTAATTAGGTTGACCAGTCAAGACTTATAAAGCCACCCTTCACGCCCTACCATTTCTTTTGTCAGGTAAAGAATGATACAGACGGTTCATGTCTGATGCCCTTAGAGATGAGACTAAAAAGTGAGAACAGCCTCAGTTGAAAGGAGGATCTACATCACCTAGCCCAAGGTAGAGGACCACAAATATCACGTCATAGGGGAGGTTTGTCATATAACTTTCATGAACACCCAAACATTGCAAACAAGGTGGTTAGGAAGCTCACAGTTTACAAAGTAAAACCCATTTTGAACAATACAGGCACAAATATTCTACAGTAAATGACTACAGACGCAAATTAGGTGTAATTTTGGGGGGCAGCTAAGGTACAGACAAGGATCACATAATATCCAATTCGCCATAGGGGCCACCAAATTGAGAGCCTTGGTGTCTAGCACCATGTCAAAGGGATGCCTCGTGCCTATATTGCAAAGCAAGCATAGTTGCTGGCACAATGTTATGGGGAACAGTTAACCCAGTCCAGCAGAGTAACAATAACAGTCATTAAATTTTGTTATACCTCTTCCCAGCCAGGGCTTCAGCACAAGTAATGAAGGGTTGCCTGAAGTAGCAATTCCCTGTTCATAGTTTATTTCTCAGGACTAAGTAGATTGCAAGCAAAATAAGGGGGAGGGTAAATATTGCTGTTAGAAAGAAAATATCTTGAGCTTTTTAATCGTGTAATGGGTGGTTGGGGCAGTTATCCCTTAGCTCCAACCAGTAACTGCTTTCAGGCGTTACCTTCTATTATATTTTAAAATCACCAAATGCTCTCCCCCTCCAAACTCTTATAGTCCGGGTGGTTTAGTGGTCATCAACTGTGCCTCCCACCTCTGGCTCGGGTCGTATGTGGGCTGAGTTTCAGTTGATCTCAATCTGACTCTGAGGGTTTTTCTTCGGGTAATCCAGTTTTCCTCCCTCCTCAAAATCGACTCCCAGCCTATTCCATCAGGCTGTGGTGCTGTGCTCCGATGTCAT
>NC_090870.1:25205341-25210341 GCF_036669935.1 Montipora foliosa | reverse complement strand
TCTTCAGAGGAGGATGTTTTGGTTTGATGTTACATTTGGCACGGATCATGAAGTGATCGGTACAGCACTCGGCTCCCCTCATAGCTCTGGTGCTGCGGAAGTCCCTCTAATCAGATCTCCTAGTAATGATGTAGTCCAGGAGAGTAGGGTGCTTAGATCTTGGATGTTTCCATGAGTAGTACCACTTGTCTGAGAAGTTGAAGAACGTGTTTGTGATAGCCAGTTGATATTCAGAACACTTTGTTAAGAGCATTTCACCATTTGAGTTCATTTTCCCTCTTCCGAACTTCCCCAATGTTTGTGGCCATGCTTCATGATCTTTTCCCACTCTTGCATTGAAATCACCTAATATAATGAGCTTGTCAGCTGCAGGAGTCTCGGAGAGCAAGCTGTCCAGTGATCGATAGAATAGGTCTTTAGTCTCAATGTCGTTTGTCATTGTTGGTGCATAGGCTGAGATCAGTGTCAGATATGTTTGTTGACCAATGTGAATTCGTAATGATATCAGACGGTCATTCTTTCCTGTTGGCAGTGACTCAAGTTCTTTAACAAGATGATTTGATATTGCAAAAGCAACCCCTGCTTCTCTTCGCTCACCAGTTGGTTTGCCAGAAGCCAAGTTTGCGTGTAGCCGGCAGCACAGCTCCTTCAGTCTGACCTCGTTGAGCTGCGCCCTTAGTAATTCAGTCTACGATTGCGAGAAAGGGCTATTAGCAGGTCAGTTATCATTATTATTATTCTCCCACTCCAATTATCATCGAGAGCTTCTGTAGAGCCCACAATGCCATTTAACAATTCCACTCTTGACATAAACATTCAAGGTTTTGAAAATTTTGCCAGTCAGTGTGTACGCAATCATGTAATGCAACAAGTGAAAATCTATAATATCTTGTTCCCCTTTTATTATAAGATGCACGTAGGCAGTATGCTACAACTGATTGACAAAAGCCTTGTTGAAAAGATCCAGATGCTTGTTGATGAATGTATGAGAAAGAGAAGAGAATCCCCAAGATTTGGCTTTCTTCAAGAGGAAAGTGCCAATGACTGCAATTTCAACATTGATGTAAAAAAAATCTCTTGTTTGCTCATCAAACAGTATGGCAAAAGCGCATGATCAGCGATTAGAGACATGAAATCATTCTTCTGGATGCTACCTACAAGACTATGCGATATGAAGTTTGGCTTTTCTTCCTTGTGGTCAAGACATGGTGGTTGGATCTTTCAAAACCCAGAATGAAACCTCAATCTCAAAAAAGGAGGCACTCTGCATATTCTGAGAGTGGAATCCCAACTGGAGCCCAAAGTGTTTCGTGACTGACTTCTGCCGTGAAGAAATCGACATTTGTGGGTGAGGAAGGTCTAAAAGTAAAACGGGCAAAAATAGAAAATGAAAACGCTCGTTGTGGCAATTGTGGGCCATAATAAAATAATAATCAGAGAACCAAAGAAAAAACACGCTGTAACCATCACATTTATTTATTTACATTCATTTCAATCAAAAGTCATTTCTAACATACTCTTTAAGTAATAATTTATTACTTTATTTCGTCTGTAGCTACAATGTCTAAATATCTCTATGGAGCCAGTCTATTTCTCCACACACTGCTGCTATATAAAAGTAGGAAATTCACCCATTTTTTTCACAAGTCACACTCGTTATCACAACTCCTTCTTGTGCAAGGCCTGACGCACGAGTTCCAAACCAATAATTTAGAGTCTTTTACCAGGCTCTCAGCTAGTGGGGACGTGCCTTTTTTAAGTAAGTAACCAAGAGCCTGCAACAGATCACAAATCAGCATTTTTACTTCATACGCAAAAGCACTACGATTCTAGTCAATTCCAAGAATAATGGCCTCTGGCTAGTTCTACCAGGATTTGTACAAATCACCGTCCTCCAGCTCTACTTCACCGCCTCAGAAATTTAAAAGAATAGAAGTAGCTAATGGTTACAAGCGACAGGTCTTTATTCTTAGTGCTGACCGTGAGAATCGTGTTTTCTGGGTATAGGGAATGAAGATTTAAGGCCATTGGTAATTTCATACCCTACATGTATGTACAACAACCTACATTTGTGATTTTCACCGAGAGCAATGCTGTTACTGTGGAATGTGGCAAAGTCGGAAACTGGAAATGCTTACCACCAAAACCTGAAGCTCTTAAAGTGCCCCTGTGACCAAAAAATCAATTCTTATTTTTCTTTGCATGTCAAAACTATGTTGACTAAACATACCAAAGTTTTAAGACTTGATTTCAGAAACACTTGTTTATTTCAATTGAAATTTTACTATTTAATGGTTCGCTATTACCAACTTCAAGTTCTTGAGAGAGCTGGATCAAGGAGAAAATGACGTCAAAGTCTCACTAGTTTAAGAACGCAATGTGTGTGTACGCCGCCGAATTAATATGCAGCACGGGAGTTTTGCATATGTAATAAGCTGCATTCACACACTAACATTATAAGCTAGTGAGCCTTTGACGTCACTTTTCCCTGGATCCAGTTGGTCAGTTTTAAACATGAGTAATGGCAGACTGTGAAATCCAAAAATAAATGGCTCATATTTTTGCCAGTCAGGTGTTAAGCAAACACTCAAAATCTGAAGTGATCTTTTTTTGTCACAGGGGCACGTTAACACAAGTGAAGTTCAGCTTTCCAATTATCATATTCAGAATTGGCTCGAAAAAACACTGTGTGTGAAGGCAAAGGTACAGTAGTCAGAAAAATTGCTAAGAAACAAGGTTAGTTGCAAGCATCATATATGCATTTTGTTTTTCACTCAATGTTTTCAATAACATTAATCAGTACCCATATAAATAATACCACAATAATATTATTAATAATAACAAAAACAGCAACATTATAGGCAAAATTTAACAAGATAGATTCTTGATGAATGAAATACCAACAATGGCATTGAATGCCAGAATGAGTCTCTCAAGTACCAGTGCCTCAAAGACAGCAACAAAACTAGTTTGAGTGAAATGATAACCATCCTTGTGGAAGAATTGTGTTACCAGAAAATGTATATTACCCTCAGACCATTACTCTAATACAGGTCATAGATTCAAGTTTCTTTTAACAAGAGGCAAATTACACTTGTTATTGATAAAGGAGCCTTTATATGTTTAAAGTACGGTTTCTGTAATAGTTAATAGGGAAACGTTGAAAGAACTGACATCCATGACTTATAATGTTGAAAATGTAAGCGCTCTAAAAGAGCTATACAGTTCCCTTAAGGGATTAAGAGAAACGTTTATTTCTTTACAACCTACGGATGAGATGGAGAGCAAATTTACCCCAAACTTGAAGCATAGACAAAGAGAGGAACAGAAGATCACAAAGAAGAAGTACCTACCTTTACCACAGAGGGCAAGGAAGAACAAATTTAATAATAGGATAGGGTAACATGCATTAATCATGTGCAACCACTTATATGTTAATTTCCCACTGGATGGAAACAGCAAAAGAAGTCAGTCCAAAGTAAATCTTCAGCAGTACAATCTAAATGTAAGGAAATGAAATTGCTCCGGACTATACTTATTTCTTTACAACCTACGGATGAGATGGAGAGCAAATTTACCCCAAACTTGAAGCATAGACAAAGAGAGGAACAGAAGATCACAAAGAAGAAGTACCTACCTTTACCACAGAGGGCAAGGAAGAACAAATTTAATAATAGGATAGGGTAACATGCATTAATCATGTGCAACCACTTATATGTTAATTTCCCACTGGATGGAAACAGCAAAAGAAGTCAGTCCAAAGTAAATCTTCAGCAGTACAATCTAAATGTAAGGAAATGAAATTGCTCCGGACTATACTTATTTCTTTACAACCTACGGATGAGATGGAGAGCAAATTTACCCCAAACTTGAAGCATAGACAAAGAGAGGAACAGAAGATCACAAAGAAGAAGGACCTACCTTTACCACAGAGGCCAAGGAAGAACAAATGTAATAATAGGATAGGGTAACATGCATTAATCATGTGCAACCACTTATATGTTAATTTCCCACTGGATGGAAACAGCAAAAGAAGGCAGTCCAAAGTAAATCTTCAGCAGTACAATCTCAATGTAAGAAAATGAAATCGCTCCAGACTATACAATCTTGAGTTAACCCACAAAGAAAAAGAGTAGAAACAATAATATCACAAAAAATGCTGGACAAGAAGTTCCCACAGCTTTTGATCCTTTAAGCCATGAAACCTACAATTACTTCTCAAACACATTTAAACATGAAACCTACAGGTACAACTATTATTCAAGCAAGCACCAACAATGAAACCTCCAAAAACTACTCAAGCCCCTTCAACAATGAAACACCATAGTTAAGAAAATATGGTAACCCATCGATGCACAAAGTTTTTTTTTTTATAACCATGACGTCATCAACCATCCGTCAATACCTACGAAGGTCCATCCCTCCATGTATGCCAATGTGGCCAGTATCATGCTAGTTTACAGCATACATCTTATGATCAATTGACATCGGTCAAAACAAGGTATCTGCTGACCAGTATGACATGACCATATCATGGGCTCAAGCTTAGCTGTTTTTCTTTTAAGTTGACCTCTGACAAGGTACTGGTTTTCAATTGGATTGCAGGCTCAGCCCAGGTTAACTCACCTGAACATAAACAAGACTTCATTTTTTGTGCGCTTTCTGTGGCTCGACGCAGCTTCACGGCCATACTACATCAATTATAGTTCTTACACAGTCAACACTTTTTGTGTTCAGGTGGAACGGTTTGGAAAATGTTTTCTTTCTGTATTCTTTGCTGGTTCCAATCCAGTTTGACATATCATGATAGCTGTGGTCCAAACTGGTGGCAACGCAGATATTTAAATTAAGCATGGGAGGGATATAAACTTAAGGTGCGTGGTTAATATTAATTTGTTTCTCTGTATTGCAACTTTTGGCATATCTTTAGAAGCTCTGCTAAGGTTACATGATGCCTGGAACAGAAACGAAAAGAGAATGACAGCGACAAAACACAATAC
>NC_090870.1:25197841-25200341 GCF_036669935.1 Montipora foliosa | reverse complement strand
TGGAAATGACCTATTAGTGCTTTACTCGGTTCACAAAAAGCACTGCACATAATTGAACAATGAGATTATATAACCTGTACATACAATTTTCCATTTTAGGCTTTACATAAGCATCCAACAGGTCAATGTATGGCTTCTTCCGTTTCTGCTTTATAGTGGAAGTGTCAAGTTCAAACTACTTGCAAATCTCCTCTAACATTGCTATCGAAAATTTTGAAAGCTTCGATGTCGCGGCCATTTCGCAAATGTTGTGTGATTGAAATGTGATTGAGTGCTGGATAGATATTTCATTGATCACCTCCTGACGCATCTCTTCAAGCTCTTGTTCTGCCATTGCAGACAGCAAGTCGTCATGATCATCTTTGTCAGCGAGATACGAGGTTGATGAACTGACTTGCATTGATTTCTTAGCAGCTAGACGTCTCCTTTCGGCCAGGTTTTATTGGGGCCTTTTCCGTGGTTGGATAAATCAAGGAGTATTCTGCATCTTGTAGCTCCTCTTGTCCATCCAATCCCCAGCTTTCCACGATGGCGTGGACATACGGTCATGCTTTCTAAATTGGCTGGCATTTTGAAAATTGCTGCTCAACACAATATTAGTTCCACCTCATTGACGGGACCAGTAAACGATTATGACAAGAGATGATTTTCAATATCTTTTAAACACGCGCTCAATGGAACAACCTGGATATCTTTCTTTCTATCTCTACTGTCTGGAGATTCCTCCAGTTATCGTCTTGAATGAACAGCAGACCTCCATAACTATAAAGAGCGGCTCTCAAACTGATACCTCGGTAATAAACCGCATTCAACGAAGTGACTCAAGGGAGTCAGTTAATTTAACTTGTCAATCAGTAAGGACTATTCAACTGTTTTGTCGAAATCAGTTTTGTCCCTTCTGTATTAAACACTGTTTTGATGGTTATTTTATTAGGTAACTTCTCCAACTCCAAACGTGGCGACCGTCTCTTTCACACAGCGATATCGATTGAGAGCTCTTGCATGCTTTGTGTTTCCTCCACAGGAAGATAACATTTTCTTTGAGGAACGCAAATTTTCCGACTTCAAATTATGCTTACTAACATATTAATTGATGACATCCTGTCGGTGACAACACTTTGGTCTTCCATGGGGACCCTGTGGTTGTTGTGTTGACAAATTTTATAGTTTATTCTGCAGTTGCCGTTTACATATGTATAGTTCGATACATTCTTAAAGCTCCCACTTCTCACTGAAAAACAGGTATGGATTAAAATGGTATTATTTTACTTTCTGCACTTTATTTAAAGCGGTCTCATCATATCAAACCAAAGACGAATATCGTCCTGCCGTGTTCTGACCCGAAAGGTCACAAGAATGCATTTTAACGACATTTTAAGCGCTCGAAGCGTCACGCAAAAGTAATTGCCCAGAGATTTCTCTCTATCAAACGAAAGACCTTTGTTCCAACATTCGACGGCCGAAGTTTCAAAGGGTTTAAAGATAGAGCACATTCTCTGTAAGATATTTCATGACTCAGTTTTAGTGACATAAAATATAGGCGCTAAGAATAAAATTATTAAAATTTTAGAATGTCTTAAATGCACTCAAAACTGGCCAAACGATAATTAAGAGATTGCTCAGTTAGGATAAGGAGGAATATTTTATGAGGGATGCTTCAGTTGACCTTACAAGACCCTCAAAATAAAGAGACAAATCGCTTGTCCGAGCAGCATTTTCGGCGGTGTTCGGTAATTTGCATTTTTCCTCAAAATAAATAGGTAATAACCCAAACTAACTATACCATGGTTCTTGGTGCACGTTACTCTTTCAAACTTGGAAGTATGAGCGAAATCGATTTTTCAAGGTTTGCCATCTGCTGTTTGATTTTTACGGACATCCACTCTTGAGTGTTGTAGCAGATCTTGTTTGAAGTTCGTCCTTTCTTGGTTGCATTGCCGTATTTTTGCCGATTTTTCTTCAAGGCCAACCTGGCATGTTTCAATGAAATACATCAAAATATGAAGGATCTCGTTTTCAGAGATAAACTGGAATAAAGTACATTAGTAACTCTTTTTTGACCTTGAAGTTTTTTTATGGCTTCTAATTTTAGCATGGTTCCTATTCGCTGGCTACTTACAGTTGACTCTGAAAGAAGTCTTTGATCATTCATGAGTAGGAATTACAAAATAATGCTATAAGCACTGCTTGGAAATGTATTTTAGAAATTCGTGTTTTCTGTCTAATATATAGATTTAGCCAAGCCTAAAAGCGGAGGTCCCTGGTTATTTATTCTTACTGCCTGTAAAGTTTCGAACTGTCTGTGTTTTGATGTTTCCCGTTGCTGCTTTAATAATTAAATCATTTTCTTTGCTTTCTTGTATAGAAAATGCATCATGAAGTGATGAGTATGATATCAGTTTTTCAACTAAAATTTACTTTGGAATTCACCAGTTTGGCGATGAATTTCTCTTGAACTGCATGAGTTTTAAAAGAAAACAAGCACACCCTCAGCAACCAA
>NC_090870.1:25175341-25192841 GCF_036669935.1 Montipora foliosa | reverse complement strand
TAATAGATTTTAAAATTTATTTAATGCTGTCACGTGATTATCTTCCTTCATATTTATCATAGTATTTGGGTCTCCTGTGGTGACACGTTAGAATATATGTTTCCAGTGTTTTGGGGGGAAAATATGACGGGGTGAGGTCAAAGAATAATAAAATTATCGCAGCACAAAGTAGCATGGCCGCAGGAATCCCGCTTAGGGGCTGTAAGGTTTTGTTTTAGCACTAGAGCCCAGGACTCGCACGGTTTTTAAGATGGCAGCCACCATCACTTACAGTGATTTCAGGGGAGAAACAAAAATGATTTCACGTAAAATGTAAGTTATTTTTTGGCATTATCAATGAGAAATAGATTATTTTACCCTCAGAAGAAGATGTTAGCCTAAAATTGGATATTTTCATCGTGTTTTTCTTCCTGTTGAAATTGAAAAGTAAAAATGAATTTCAATTTTCAGCTAATCATGGACTGGAAGAGATGCGTTATTTGCCAGAAAACCACGGGGGAAAGTTTACAGTGTCCTGCAAACTCGAAAAGAAAAGATCCTGGTGCTGGATACGTTTCCTTTATTAGAAATACCCAGGAATTCAAGAAGCTCGGAATTAATGTGATTAGCTGTGAGTTGCCGTTAGATGAAAACGAAGCATTCGAACAAACGCTACTCCACAACAAAGCCTCCTGGCATAAATCGTGTAGAGATCTGTATAATAACACCAAGCTAGAGCGTGCAAAGAAACGAAAATTAGCTGAAGCTGCAGCAGAGAAAATAATAGATGAAACAGAAGAAGAAATTCCCTCTAGCCCTGTGAAAGCTAGGCGATCTAGTGTAGAACGTTATAATCCCCAAAGGCAATGTTTTTTCTGTGACGAATACGATAGTCCTGAAAATCTTCATTCTGCATCGACCCTTGATGTTGACAAAAAAGTCAGAGAGTGTGCCGCTCTTCTGAATGAGAGAAAACTTATTGCTAAACTGTCTGTTGGTGATTTAATTGCCATCGAGGCAAAGTACCATGCAAAGTGCTTGGTTGCCTTGTATAATCAGGCCAGACCTTTCAAACAAAAGGCTTCAAAACCTGCCGATGACAAATCAGTCCAGGTGGATGAGCTTGCATTTGCAGAACTGTTTGCTTATATTGACGAATGTCTTGAAGTAGAAGAGCCTGCAGTACTTACTCTTTCAGACTTGGTGAGATTTTATACCTCTAAAGTACAAGAGCTAGGTGCTGAGTGTGGAAAGGTAAATGCAACACGGCTTAAGGAGAGAGTGCAAGCAGCATTTCCTGACCTTACGGCACATGCAGAGGGCAGAGAAATTCAACTGGTACCACAGCATGAAATTGGTGGGATGCTTTCAAAGGTTAAAAAGATGGATTCGGATGCATGGTGTCTGGCGAGAACAGCAGGTATTGTAAGAAGAGAGATCCTGAAAGTAAAAAACTCCTTCACAACGGCAACTTTCTATATGAATGTCAGAAAAATGCTGTTCCAGTCTCTTTGCTAACGTTAGTTGGTATCATTCTCAAAGGTCCCACCACCAAGATCGACCCTTCTGATAGTCAGGCCTGTCTTTCAATCGCACAACTTATTGTATTTAACAGTATTTTAAGACCTCGCGATCGACCTGAGGCCGCTGGGAGCACACATCATATAAGATCAAGAGAATGCCCGCTGCCCATTTATACAGCTCTGAAAATTCATGGAGCCACCAGAGACAGATCTCTCATCGATACCTTTTCTAACCTAGGTATGTGTATTTCATATGACAGGTTCCTCTCTGTGTCTACCGAAATAACAAATAGCGTGAAGGAGTTGTGTGTCCTTCTAAACTTAGAGGGGGACTATTCACTACTGCTGCGGTTGATAACATCGATCACAACTCGAGTTCCACCAGCTCCCAGAGCTCATTTCATGGCACAGCAATTTCTCTTGTACAGCATCCTTGCAATGGTCAATTAGGAACACCAAGAGACACCGACGTCTTTGATCCTTCTAAGCCTTCAACCTCTAAGACCATTTCTTATCTTCCTTCAAGTTACAGTGAAGTTACACCTATGGCACTAGCCACCGGTGATTTAAATGCTCCCGAGGTACAGCAGTTATTAACATCCCGTGTTTCCCTTTCTGATGAACGTGGCTATGATGAAGAAGACTGGCTCAGCAATACTCAGGAACTTGTTGCAAAGGAGAAACTTCAACCCAAAGATTTTGTACCGTGGGCGGCATACAGAGCTTCTAAATCGTCACTGTCTAGCTACAAGCCTGCAATTATCTCTCTGCTGCCGATGTTTCCAGAGAATGCGCATTCCTTGGCCATGATAGCTGAATGGCAACAAGTCGATTCTGAAAATGGCCATCAAAGAAAGAGGCATAACACAGATAGACATATCGCGAAATAGAGAGAGGGAGGAGAGGGATTGTCGGAATTGGAATTGGGGGAGGGGTCGGTAATTGCTGCTGAAAGCAAGACGAAACTTGCGCCTGCAGATACTCATGCCACTTGGGTCAGATAGCACCATTTTGAACATAGCTGCAAATCGTGCAGGTTCTGCTTCACAGCAGACAGTGTCTTCCCTTTTAAACGAGGCAATTTGGCTTCTGAGCGACGAGAGAACGACCGAAGTGCATTCTGACAGGGTAGCGGCGAATTTCAGGTGAGGATCTCGGAGCACACGGCTGATATTTTGATACCGATAGTTTTGGGACGGTATTTTAATTCTTTTACATCATATTACCTCACACTCGAAGATCAAGAGTCTCATCTGCATATTCCCTATTTGTTAGGAATCATTCCTTTCCCAAAAATAGCCAAAATCCAAAGACTTGAATTCTCCTTACAGTGGCACTTCACAAATAATTGGCGGGAAAATGTTCAGTGGTGAATCTTGTGATTGCTTATCACACCGGCTTAGCAGGCCAATATGCTAAGGATGTCCCCATCATTCATCTTCGATAAAAAACGACCATATAGGGAACTGTCCTCATTAAGAAGAATTTAGGGATGGTTCATTATTTATTATGATGATCGGATCAGGAAAAAACCGACCCGGTTTTGGAAAAATTTCCTTTCGAGGCGACAGGCTTTGTGTTGTACTAGTCCAGTTGTTATCGACCAAAAAAAGACTGAATTGTTCAATTTGATGATAAAAGCATGAAACTTGGCTACATCACTAATGACCGTAAGACTAACATTTTTTGATATAGGGCCATTCCAAATAAACTTCTGGAGATGAGAACTACGCATGTCAGAAATTAGCCAACATGGAAACGAGGCTGAGAATAAAAATCCTATTTAAAACAACCAACACCAGCAACGAGTGTTGTGATTAGTACAGAGCAAGCAGAACCAACACCAGCAACGAGTGTTGTGATTAGTACAGAGCAAGCAGAACCAACACCAGCAACGAGTGGGAGAAACTCCCCTGGGAAAACTGTGGTGGAAGGAAAGAACGTTATTGTGCGAACTCTAAATTCTCTCTCTCAATGTGTGGCAACAATAATTTAATCTTCCGTTAGATCTTAGATGCACTTCTGATTTTAGAGTTTTTAAACGTAATTTGAAGACTCATCTTTTTAAAAAAGCTTTTTCCGATATAGTATTGTAATTTATAGACTAGATAATTATTCATTCGTGTAATTTTTGACTATATAGTGTTATATATTGTTTTTTTATTGTAAGGCGCATTTGAAAACTGTATAGTTGAATTTGCGCGGTATAAATAAATTTTATTATTATTTTATTATAAAACGATAATGTTTGGAGCAATATGTGGCAAAAGCTTGCAAACATGAACCACCAAGTCATTTAATAGATTTTAAAATTTATTTAATGCTGTCACGTGATTATCTTCCTTCATATTTATCATAGTATTTGGGTCTCCTGTGGTGACACGTTAGAATATATGTTTCCAGTGTTTTGGGGGGAAAATATGACGGGGTGAGGTCAAAGAATAATAAAATTATCGCAGCACAAAGTAGCATGGCCGCAGGAATCCCGCTTAGGGGCTGTAAGGTTTTGTTTTAGCACTAGAGCCCAGGACTCGCACGGTTTTTAAGATGGCAGCCACCATCACTTACAGTGATTTCAGGGGAGAAACAAAAATGATTTCACGTAAAATGTAAGTTATTTTTTGGCATTATCAATGAGAAATAGATTATTTTACCCTCAGAAGAAGATGTTAGCCTAAAATTGGATATTTTCATCGTGTTTTTCTTCCTGTTGAAATTGAAAAGTAAAAATGAATTTCAATTTTCAGCTAATCATGGACTGGAAGAGATGCGTTATTTGCCAGAAAACCACGGGGGAAAGTTTACAGTGTCCTGCAAACTCGAAAAGAAAAGATCCTGGTGCTGGATACGTTTCCTTTATTAGAAATACCCAGGAATTCAAGAAGCTCGGAATTAATGTGATTAGCTGTGAGTTGCCGTTAGATGAAAACGAAGCATTCGAACAAACGCTACTCCACAACAAAGCCTCCTGGCATAAATCGTGTAGAGATCTGTATAATAACACCAAGCTAGAGCGTGCAAAGAAACGAAAATTAGCTGAAGCTGCAGCAGAGAAAATAATAGATGAAACAGAAGAAGAAATTCCCTCTAGCCCTGTGAAAGCTAGGCGATCTAGTGTAGAACGTTATAATCCCCAAAGGCAATGTTTTTTCTGTGACGAATACGATAGTCCTGAAAATCTTCATTCTGCATCGACCCTTGATGTTGACAAAAAAGTCAGAGAGTGTGCCGCTCTTCTGAATGAGAGAAAACTTATTGCTAAACTGTCTGTTGGTGATTTAATTGCCATCGAGGCAAAGTACCATGCAAAGTGCTTGGTTGCCTTGTATAATCAGGCCAGACCTTTCAAACAAAAGGCTTCAAAACCTGCCGATGACAAATCAGTCCAGGTGGATGAGCTTGCATTTGCAGAACTGTTTGCTTATATTGACGAATGTCTTGAAGTAGAAGAGCCTGCAGTACTTACTCTTTCAGACTTGGTGAGATTTTATACCTCTTAAGTACAAGAGCTAGGTGCTGAGTGTGGAAAGGTAAATGCAACACGGCTTAAGGAGAGAGTGCAAGCAGCATTTCCTGACCTTACAGCACATGCAGAGGGCAGAGAAATTCAACTGGTACCACAGCATGAAATTGGTGGGATGCTTTCAAAGGTTAAAAAGATGGATTCGGATGCATGGTGTCTGGCGAGAACAGCAGGTATTGTAAGAAGAGAGATCCTGAAAGTAAAAAACTCCTTCACAACGGCAACTTTCTATATGAATGTCAGAAAAATGCTGTTCCAGTCTCTTTGCTAACGTTAGTTGGTATCATTCTCAAAGGTCCCACCACCAAGATCGACCCTTCTGATAGTCACGCCTGTCTTTCAATCGCACAACTTATTGTATTTAACAGTATTTTAAGACCTCGCGATCGACCTGAGGCCGCTGGGAGCACACATCATATAAGATCAAGAGAATGCCCGCTGCCCATTTATACAGCTCTGAAAATTCATGGAGCCACCAGAGACAGATCTCTCATCGATACCTTTTCTAACCTAGGTATGTGTATTTCATATGACAGGTTCCTCTCTGTGTCTACCGAAATAACAAATAGCGTGAAGGAGTTGTGTGTCCTTCTAAACTTAGAGGGGGACTATTCACTACTGCTGCGGTTGATAACATCGATCACAACTCGAGTTCCACCAGCTCCCAGAGCTCATTTCATGGCACAGCAATTTCTCTTGTACAGCATCCTTGCAATGGTCAATTAGGAACACCAAGAGACACCGACGTCTTTGATCCTTCTAAGCCTTCAACCTCTAAGACCATTTCTTATCTTCCTTCAAGTTACAGTGAAGTTACACCTATGGCACTAGCCACCGGTGATTTAAATGCTCCCGAGGTACAGCAGTTATTAACATCCCGTGTTTCCCTTTCTGATGAACGTGGCTATGATGAAGAAGACTGGCTCAGCAATACTCAGGAACTTGTTGCAAAGGAGAAACTTCAACCCAAAGATTTTGTACCGTGGGCGGCATACAGAGCTTCTAAATCGTCACTGTCTAGCTACAAGCCTGCAATTATCTCTCTGCTGCCGATGTTTCCAGAGAATGCGCATTCCTTGGCCATGATAGCTGAATGGCAACAAGTCGATTCTGAAAATGGCCATCAAAGAAAGAGGCATAACACAGATAGACATATCGCGAAATAGAGAGAGGGAGGAGAGGGATTGTCGGAATTGGAATTGGGGGAGGGGTCGGTAATTGCTGCTGAAAGCAAGACGAAACTTGCGCCTGCAGATACTCATGCCACTTGGGTCAGATAGCACCATTTTGAACATAGCTGCAAATCGTGCAGGTTCTGCTTCACAGCAGACAGTGTCTTCCCTTTTAAACGAGGCAATTTGGCTTCTGAGCGACGAGAGAACGACCGAAGTGCATTCTGACAGGGTAGCGGCGAATTTCAGGTGAGGATCTCGGAGCACACGGCTGATATTTTGATACCGATAGTTTTGGGACGGTATTTTAATTCTTTTACATCATATTACCTCACACTCGAAGATCAAGAGTCTCATCTGCATATTCCCTATTTGTTAGGAATCATTCCTTTCCCCAAAAATAGCCAAAATCCAAAGACTTGAATTCTCCTTACAGTGGCACTTCACAAATAATTGGCGGGAAAATGTTCAGTGGTGAATCTTGTGATTGCTTATCACACCGGCTTAGCAGGCCAATATGCTAAGGATGTCCCCATCATTCATCTTCGATAAAAAACGACCATATAGGGAACTGTCCTCATTAAGAAGAATTTAGGGATGGTTCATTATTTATTATGATGATCGGATCAGGAAAAAACCGACCCGGTTTTGGAAAAATTTCCTTTCGAGGCGACAGGCTTTGTGTTGTACTAGTCCAGTTGTTATCGACCAAAAAAAGACTGAATTGTTCAATTCGATGATAAAAGCATGAAACTTGGCTACATCACTAATGACCGTAAGACTAACATTTTTTGATATAGGGCCATTCCAAATAAACTTCTGGAGATGAGAACTACGCATGTCAGAAATTAGCCAACATGGAAACGAGGCTGAGAATAAAAATCCTATTTAAAACAACCAACACCAGCAACGAGTGTTGTGATTAGTACAGAGCAAGCAGAACCAACACCAGCAACGAGTGTTGTGATTAGTACAGAGCAAGCAGAACCAACACCAGCAACGAGTGGGAGAAACTCCCCTGGGAAAACTGTGGTGGAAGGAAAGAACGTTATTGTGCGAACTCTAAATTCTCTCTCTCAATGTGTGGCAACAATAATTTAATCTTCCGTTAGATCTTAGATGCACTTCTGATTTTAGAGTTTTTAAACGTAATTTGAAGACTCATCTTTTTAAAAAAGCTTTTTCCGATATAGTATTGTAATTTATAGACTAGATAATTATTCATTCGTGTAATTTTTGACTATATAGTGTTATATATTGTTTTTTTATTGTAAGGCGCATTTGAAAACTGTATAGTTGAATTTGCGCGGTATAAATAAATTTTATTATTATTTTATTATAAAACGATAATGTTTGGAGCAATATGTGGCAAAAGCTTGCAAACATGAACCACCAAGTCATTTAATAGATTTTAAAATTTATTTAATGCTGTCACGTGATTATCTTCCTTCATATTTATCATAGTATTTGGGTCTCCTGTGGTGAAACGTTAGAATATATGTTTCCAGTGTTTTGGGGGGAAAATATGACGGGGTGAGGTCAAAGAATAATAAAATTATCGCAGCACAAAGTAGCATGGCCGCAGGAATCCCGCTTAGGGGCTGTAAGGTTTTGTTTTAGCACTAGAGCCCAGGACTCGCACGGTTTTTAAGATGGCAGCCACCATCACTTACAGTGATTTCAGGGGAGAAACAAAAATGATTTCACGTAAAATGTAAGTTATTTTTTGGCATTATCAATGAGAAATAGATTATTTTACCCTCAGAAGAAGATGTTAGCCTAAAATTGGATATTTTCATCGTGTTTTTCTTCCTGTTGAAATTGAAAAGTAAAAATGAATTTCAATTTTCAGCTAATCATGGACTGGAAGAGATGCGTTATTTGCCAGAAAACCACGGGGGAAAGTTTACAGTGTCCTGCAAACTCGAAAAGAAAAGATCCTGGTGCTGGATACGTTTCCTTTATTAGAAATACCCAGGAATTCAAGAAGCTCGGAATTAATGTGATTAGCTGTGAGTTGCCGTTAGATGAAAACGAAGCATTCGAACAAACGCTACTCCACAACAAAGCCTCCTGGCATAAATCGTGTAGAGATCTGTATAATAACACCAAGCTAGAGCGTGCAAAGAAACGAAAATTAGCTGAAGCTGCAGCAGAGAAAATAATAGATGAAACAGAAGAAGAAATTCCCTCTAGCCCTGTGAAAGCTAGGCGATCTAGTGTAGAACGTTATAATCCCCAAAGGCAATGTTTTTTCTGTGACGAATACGATAGTCCTGAAAATCTTCATTCTGCATCGACCCTTGATGTTGACAAAAAAGTCAGAGAGTGTGCCGCTCTTCTGAATGAGAGAAAACTTATTGCTAAACTGTCTGTTGGTGATTTAATTGCCATCGAGGCAAAGTACCATGCAAAGTGCTTGGTTGCCTTGTATAATCAGGCCAGACCTTTCAAACAAAAGGCTTCAAAACCTGCCGATGACAAATCAGTCCAGGTGGATGAGCTTGCATTTGCAGAACTGTTTGCTTATATTGACGAATGTCTTGAAGTAGACGAGCCTGCAGTACTTACTCTTTCAGACTTGGTGAGATTTTATACCTCTAAAGTACAAGAGCTAGGTGCTGAGTGTGGAAAGGTAAATGCAACACGGCTTAAGGAGAGAGTGCAAGCAGCATTTCCTGACCTTACGGCACATGCAGAGGGCAGAGAAATTCAACTGGTACCACAGCATGAAATTGGTGGGATGCTTTCAAAGGTTAAAAAGATGGATTCGGATGCATGGTGTCTGGCGAGAACAGCACGTATTGTAAGAAGAGAGATCCTGAAAGTAAAAAACTCCTTCACAACGGCAACTTTCTATATGAATGTCAGAAAAATGCTGTTCCAGTCTCTTTGCTAACGTTAGTTGGTATCATTCTCAAAGGTCCCACCACCAAGATCGACCCTTCTGATAGTCAGGCCTGTCTTTCAATCGCACAACTTATTGTATTTAACAGTATTTTAAGACCTCGCGATCGACCTGAGGCCGCTGGGAGCACACATCATATAAGATCAAGAGAATGCCCGCTGCCCATTTATACAGCTCTGAAAATTCATGGAGCCACCAGAGACAGATCTCTCATCGATACCTTTTCTAACCTAGGTATGTGTATTTCATATGACAGGTTCCTCTCTGTGTCTACCGAAATAACAAATAGCGTGAAGGTGTTGTGTGTCCTTCTAAACTTAGAGGGGGACTATTCACTACTGCTGCGGTTGATAACATCGATCACAACCTGAGTTCCACCAGCTCCAAGAGCTCATTTCATGGCACAGCAATTTCTCTTGTACAGCATTCTTGCAATGGTCAATTAGGAACACCAAGAGACACCGACGTCTTTGATCCTTCTAAGCCTTCAACCTCTAAGACCATTTCTTATCTTCCTTCAAGTTACAGTGAAGTTACACCTATGGCACTAGCCACCGGTGATTTAAATGCTCCCGAGGTACAGCAGTTATTAACATCCCGTGTTTCCCTTTCTGATGAACGTGGCTATGATGAAGAAGACTGGCTCAGCAATACTCAGGAACTTGTTGCAAAGGAGAAACTTCAACCCAAAGATTTTGTACCGTGGGCGGCATACAGAGCTTCTAAATCGTCACTGTCTAGCTACAAGCCTGCAATTATCTCTCTGCTGCCGATGTTTCCAGAGAATGCGCATTCCTTGGCCATGATAGCTGAATGGCAACAAGTCGATTCTGAAAATGGCCATCAAAGAAAGAGGCATAACACAGATAGACATATCGCGAAATAGAGAGAGGGAGGAGAGGGATTGTCGGAATTGGAATTGGGGGAGGGGTCGGTAATTGCTGCTGAAAGCAAGACGAAACTTGCGCCTGCAGATACTCATGCCACTTGGGTCAGATAGCACCATTTTGAACATAGCTGCAAATCGTGCAGGTTCTGCTTCACAGCAGACAGTGTCTTCCCTTTTAAACGAGGCAATTTGGCTTCTGAGCGACGAGAGAACGACCGAAGTGCATTCTGACAGGGTAGCGGCGAATTTCAGGTGAGGATCTCGAAGCACACGGCTGATATTTTGATACCGATAGTTTTGGGACGGTATTTTAATTCTTTTACATCATATTACCTCACACTCGAAGATCAAGAGTCTCATCTGCATATTCCCTATTTGTTAGGAATCATTCCTTTCCCAAAAATAGCCAAAATCCAAAGACTTGAATTCTCCTTACAGTGGCACTTCACAAATAATTGGCGGGAAAATGTTCAGTGGTGAATCTTGTGATTGCTTATCACACCGGCTTAGCAGGCCAATATGCTAAGGATGTCCCCATCATTCATCTTCGATAAAAAACGACCATATAGGGAACTGTCCTCATTAAGAAGAATTTAGGGATGGTTCATTATTTATTATGATGATCGGATCAGGAAAAAACCGACCCGGTTTTGGAAAAATTTCCTTTCGAGGCGACAGGCTTTGTGTTGTACTAGTCCAGTTGTTATCGACCAAAAAAAGACTGAATTGTTCAATTTGATGATAAAAGCATGAAACTTGGCTACATCACTAATGACCGTAAGACTAACATTTTTTGATATAGGGCCATTCCAAATAAACTTCTGGAGATGAGAACTACGCATGTCAGAAATTAGCCAACATGGAAACGAGGCTGAGAATAAAAATCCTATTTAAAACAACCAACACCAGCAACGAGTGTTGTGATTAGTACAGAGCAAGCAGAACCAACACCAGCAACGAGTGTTGTGATTAGTACAGAGCAAGCAGAACCAACACCAGCAACGAGTGGGAGAAACTCCCCTGGGAAAACTGTGGTGGAAGGAAAGAACGTTATTGTGCGAACTCTAAATTCTCTCTCTCAATGTGTGGCAACAATAATTTAATCTTCCGTTAGATCTTAGATGCACTTCTGATTTTAGAGTTTTTAAACGTAATTTGAAGACTCATCTTTTTAAAAAAGCTTTTTCCGATATAGTATTGTAATTTATAGACTAGATAATTATTCATTCGTGTAATTTTTGACTATATAGTGTTATATATTGTTTTTTTATTGTAAGGCGCATTTGAAAACTGTATAGTTGAATTTGCGCGGTATAAATAAATTTTATTATTATTTTATTATAAAATGATAATGTTTGGAGCAATATGTGGCAAAAGCTTGCAAACATGAACCACCAAGTCATTTAATAGATTTTAAAATTTATTTAATGCTGTCACGTGATTATCTTCCTTCATATTTATCATAGTATTTGGGTCTCCTGTGGTGAAACGTTAGAATATATGTTTCCAGTGTTTTGGGGGGAAAATATGACGGGGTGAGGTCAAAGAATAATAAAATTATCGCAGCACAAAGTAGCATGGCCGCAGGAATCCCGCTTAGGGGCTGTAAGGTTTTGTTTTAGCACTAGAGCCCAGGACTCGCACGGTTTTTAAGATGGCAGCCACCATCACTTACAGTGATTTCAGGGGAGAAACAAAAATGATTTCACGTAAAATGTAAGTTATTTTTTGGCATTATCAATGAGAAATAGATTATTTTACCCTCAGAAGAAGATGTTAGCCTAAAATTGGATATTTTCATCGTGTTTTTCTTCCTGTTGAAATTGAAAAGTAAAAATGAATTTCAATTTTCAGCTAATCATGGACTGGAAGAGATGCGTTATTTGCCAGAAAACCACGGGGGAAAGTTTACAGTGTCCTGCAAACTCGAAAAGAAAAGATCCTGGTGCTGGATACGTTTCCTTTATTAGAAATACCCAGGAATTCAAGAAGCTCGGAATTAATGTGATTAGCTGTGAGTTGCCGTTAGATGAAAACGAAGCATTCGAACAAACGCTACTCCACAACAAAGCCTCCTGGCATAAATCGTGTAGAGATCTGTATAATAACACCAAGCTAGAGCGTGCAAAGAAACGAAAATTAGCTGAAGCTGCAGCAGAGAAAATAATAGATGAAACAGAAGAAGAAATTCCCTCTAGCCCTGTGAAAGCTAGGCGATCTAGTGTAGAACGTTATAATCCCCAAAGGCAATGTTTTTTCTGTGACGAATACGATAGTCCTGAAAATCTTCATTCTGCATCGACCCTTGATGTTGACAAAAAAGTCAGAGAGTGTGCCGCTCTTCTGAATGAGAGAAAACTTATTGCTAAACTGTCTGTTGGTGATTTAATTGCCATCGAGGCAAAGTACCATGCAAAGTGCTTGGTTGCCTTGTATAATCAGGCCAGACCTTTCAAACAAAAGGCTTCAAAACCTGCCGATGACAAATAAGTCCAGGTGGATGAGCTTGCATTTGCAGAACTGTTTGCTTATATTGACGAATGTCTTGAAGTAGACGAGCCTGCAGTACTTACTCTTTCAGACTTGGTGAGATTTTATACCTCTAAAGTACAAGAGCTAGGTGCTGAGTGTGGAAAGGTAAATGCAACACGGCTTAAGGAGAGAGTGCAAGCAGCATTTCCTGACCTTACGGCACATGCAGAGGGCAGAGAAATTCAACTGGTACCACAGCATGAAATTGGTGGGATGCTTTCAAAGGTTAAAAAGATGGATTCGGATGCATGGTGTCTGGCGAGAACAGCACGTATTGTAAGAAGAGAGATCCTGAAAGTAAAAAACTCCTTCACAACGGCAACTTTCTATATGAATGTCAGAAAAATGCTGTTCCAGTCTCTTTGCTAACGTTAGTTGGTATCATTCTCAAAGGTCCCACCACCAAGATCGACCCTTCTGATAGTCAGGCCTGTCTTTCAATCGCACAACTTATTGTATTTAACAGTATTTTAAGACCTCGCGATCGACCTGAGGCCGCTGGGAGCACACATCATATAAGATCAAGAGAATGCCCGCTGCCCATTTATACAGCTCTGAAAATTCATGGAGCCACCAGAGACAGATCTCTCATCGATACCTTTTCTAACCTAGGTATGTGTATTTCATATGACAGGTTCCTCTCTGTGTCTACCGAAATAACAAATAGCGTGAAGGTGTTGTGTGTCCTTCTAAACTTAGAGGGGGACTATTCACTACTGCTGCGGTTGATAACATCGATCACAACCTGAGTTCCACCAGCTCCCAGAGCTCATTTCATGGCACAGCAATTTCTCTTGTACAGCATTCTTGCAATGGTCAATTAGGAACACCAAGAGACACCGACGTCTTTGATCCTTCTAAGCCTTCAACCTCTAAGACCATTTCTTATCTTCCTTCAAGTTACAGTGAAGTTACACCTATGGCACTAGCCACCGGTGATTTAAATGCTCCCGAGGTACAGCAGTTATTAACATCCCGTGTTTCCCTTTCTGATGAACGTGGCTATGATGAAGAAGACTGGCTCAGCAATACTCAGGAACTTGTTGCAAAGGAGAAACTTCAACCCAAAGATTTTGTACCGTGGGCGGCATACAGAGCTTCTAAATCGTCACTGTCTAGCTACAAGCCTGCAATTATCTCTCTGCTGCCGATGTTTCCAGAGAATGCGCATTCCTTGGCCATGATAGCTGAATGGCAACAAGTCGATTCTGAAAATGGCCATCAAAGAAAGAGGCATAACACAGATAGACATATCGCGAAATAGAGAGAGGGAGGAGAGGGATTGTCGGAATTGGAATTGGGGGAGGGGTCGGTAATTGCTGCTGAAAGCAAGACGAAACTTGCGCCTGCAGATACTCATGCCACTTGGGTCAGATAGCACCATTTTGAACATAGCTGCAAATCGTGCAGGTTCTGCTTCACAGCAGACAGTGTCTTCCCTTTTAAACGAGGCAATTTGGCTTCTGAGCGACGAGAGAACGACCGAAGTGCATTCTGACAGGGTAGCGGCGAATTTCAGGTGAGGATCTCGAAGCACACGGCTGATATTTTGATACCGATAGTTTTGGGACGGTATTTTAATTCTTTTACATCATATTACCTCACACTCGAAGATCAAGAGTCTCATCTGCATATTCCCTATTTGTTAGGAATCATTCCTTTTCCCAAAAATAGCCAAAATCCAAAGACTTGAATTCTCCTTACAGTGGCACTTCACAAATAATTGGCGGGAAAATGTTCAGTGGTGAATCTTGTGATTGCTTATCACACCGGCTTAGCAGGCCAATATGCTAAGGATGTCCCCATCATTCATCTTCGATAAAAAACGACCATATAGGGAACTGTCCTCATTAAGAAGAATTTAGGGATGGTTCATTATTTATTATGATGATCGGATCAGGAAAAAACCGACCCGGTTTTGGAAAAATTTCCTTTCGAGGCGACAGGCTTTGTGTTGTACTAGTCCAGTTGTTATCGACCAAAAAAAGACTGAATTGTTCAATTTGATGATAAAAGCATGAAACTTGGCTACATCACTAATGACCGTAAGACTAACATTTTTTGATATAGGGCCATTCCAAATAAACTTCTGGAGATGAGAACTACGCATGTCAGAAATTAGCCAACATGGAAACGAGGCTGAGAATAAAAATCCTATTTAAAACAACCAACACCAGCAACGAGTGTTGTGATTAGTACAGAGCAAGCAGAACCAACACCAGCAACGAGTGGGAGAAACTCCCCTGGGAAAACTGTGGTGGAAGGAAAGAACGTTATTGTGCGAACTCTAAATTCTCTCTCTCAATGTGTGGCAACAATAATTTAATCTTCCGTTAGATCTTAGATGCACTTCTGATTTTAGAGTTTTTAAACGTAATTTGAAGACTCATCTTTTTAAAAAAGCTTTTTCCGATATAGTATTGTAATTTATAGACTAGATAATTATTCATTCGTGTAATTTTTGACTATATAGTGTTATATATTGTTTTTTTATTGTAAGGCGCATTTGAAAACTGTATAGTTGAATTTGCGCGGTATAAATAAATTTTATTATTATTTTATTATAAAATGATAATGTTTGGAGCAATATGTGGCAAAAGCTTGCAAACATGAACCACCAAGTCATTTAATAGATTTTAAAATTTATTTAATGCTGTCACGTGATTATCTTCCTTCATATTTATCATAGTATTTGGGTCTCCTGTGGTGAAACGTTAGAATATATGTTTCCAGTGTTTTGGAAGGAAAATATGACGGGGTGAGGTCAAAGAATAATAAAATTATCGCAGCACAAAGTAGCATGGCCGCAGGAATCCCGCTTAGGGGCTGTAAGGTTTTGTTTTAGCACTAGAGCCCAGGACTCGCACGGTTTTTAAGATGGCAGCCACCATCACTTACAGTGATTTCAGGGGAGAAACAAAAATGATTTCACGTAAAATGTAAGTTATTTTTTGGCATTATCAATGAGAAATAGATTATTTTACCCTCAGAAGAAGATGTTAGCCTAAAATTGGATATTTTCATCGTGTTTTTCTTCCTGTTGAAATTGAAAAGTAAAAATGAATTTCAATTTTCAGCTAATCATGGACTGGAAGAGATGCGTTATTTGCCAGAAAACCACGGGGGAAAGTTTACAGTGTCCTGCAAACTCGAAAAGAAAAGATCCTGGTGCTGGATACGTTTCCTTTATTAGAAATACCCAGGAATTCAAGAAGCTCGGAATTAATGTGATTAGCTGTGAGTTGCCGTTAGATGAAAACGAAGCATTCGAACAAACGCTACTCCACAACAAAGCCTCCTGGCATAAATCGTGTAGAGATCTGTATAATAACACCAAGCTAGAGCGTGCAAAGAAACGAAAATTAGCTGAAGCTGCAGCAGAGAAAATAATAGATGAAACAGAAGAAGAAATTCCCTCTAGCCCTGTGAAAGCTAGGCGATCTAGTGTAGAACGTTATAATCCCCAAAGGCAATGTTTTTTCTGTGACGAATACGATAGTCCTGAAAATCTTCATTCTGCATCGACCCTTGATGTTGACAAAAAAGTCAGAGAGTGTGCCGCTCTTCTGAATGAGAGAAAACTTATTGCTAAACTGTCTGTTGGTGATTTAATTGCCATCGAGGCAAAGTACCATGCAAAGTGCTTGGTTGCCTTGTATAATCAGGCCAGACCTTTCAAACAAAAGGCTTCAAAACCTGCCGATGACAAATCAGTCCAGGTGGATGAGCTTGCATTTGCAGAACTGTTTGCTTATATTGACGAATGTCTTGAAGTAGAAGAGCCTGCAGTACTTACTCTTTAAGACTTAGGCCTAGGGCAAACGTCGAATCTAACTCGAATATAATTCATCGAACCTATTTTGTTTGAAATAGGCGCATGAATGATGCAACGTTTGCTGCAATTAAATTCAACTCAAATTAATCGATTCGACTCTAGCATAGGTTCGAGTTGCCAACTCGGATAATGCGACAGCGGCTCGGCGTGCCGGCAAACGTCGCTCCAAACACGCGCCGAACTCAATTCATAAATCATGCAAATTACAAAATAATTTATTTAAATGTGATAGACTGGGCAAATGCCACAAAAATACATACTCCCCCATCTGCCAAACACTATTTCCCCCCCTGACGAGCATGCGCAGTGCGAAGACAATGTCTCGACCGGAAAGAGCAAGATTTAGAAAGGCATTGAAGACATCGCACTTGAGCTCGAGCAGGATGGAAATGTCCTGTTCGTGTTTTATGAACACAAAATACGAGTGCTTGAAGTGCAAAATACCAATTTGTAACCAGTGTTCTGTTTTCGAACAAAACGAGGAGGTCGATGGATGAAAAGCGGGTAGCAGCGTCGCATACTGCGAGCCATGTGACATAGAAGTAAGGAGAGCGCAGGGTATTACGCCTGAAGAGCAGAGTATCGACAGCTTCAGGTCCAAAAAAAGAAGGTAAAGATATTTTACCACGATATCATAAGCATATTTATTGGCATTTGGTTGTTTTTAGCGTTTGATAGAATGTGCACAATTAATGCACACGCACGCGAGAATTCAGTGTGTACGTATTTGATATTATTTTCGCATATTTGAGAAAACAAGGGAAATTGCTTTGATTGTAGCTGTTTTATCTTTTGATATTAAACAAATTTAAAAAAAAAAGAAGGAACAAGGACATCAGAACACCTATAAAAACAGTTTTATTGCATATTTCAGGTCTTCAGAAACAGGAAGGGACTGTAAAGACAATAATGAAATGGAGCCACTAGAACATGGAGATGAACGAGAAAATGTAGATGATGAAGAAGAACCGCCCCAACAGGCGAAGAAGAAGGGAGCAAAGCGTGGGCCCAGGGGTTTATGGAAACAAGATCTTGTTGACGATCTGGTTGATATAGTCATCACAAATGATTACTACAAAAAAAAGCTGATTTTTGTAAACACCAAAACTCAGCAAAACGGAAAGGTCTACGAAAAAGTG
>NC_090870.1:25165341-25167841 GCF_036669935.1 Montipora foliosa | reverse complement strand
CTGATGGGAAAGTGACCAGTTGCCATGTTAATAATCCATTCAAGGCAAGGATGAAAATATTAAAAATATTTCAAAAGAAGGGTTTTAGTTTTTTTTTTAATCATGCCAAGATATTGGTCAGAGAAAAATATTTCTCACTGTCGCAAAAGCTGGAAAACAAAAAATCAAATTTCATGAAACCGGCATTGTACTGGTTGAGTTGTTTCAGTCGGTTACTTCTTAGTCTTGTTCACGTGTGGCCAGGCAGTTCAATTATTTGTGTACTTCATAGACTGGTGAGTGGTATTAACAAATTGAATTAAACGCTCAGGACATTTTTGCTACGCTTTGGTGAGTTTTAAAATATGTTTTGAATATCTTTATGAAGAGAAGGTTCATATGCGAACGCCCAAGGGAACACCCAAAAACCTGGCTAACCTGACAAATTCCTACGTAGAGCAGAACATAAGACCGTGGGATTTTAACTGTTATCTCAGAAACATTAGATTTCTTTTATGGAACTGTAAAGAGCATCCAGTGATTCATAGTATGTGATTTTCTGCAACCATTTTCAGACAACAAGTGAATCTGGTCGTTTCAAACGAAACCCTTTCGGGCCTTAGTAAAAGTCGATTTAAAACACCGAATATAGACACCTGTTATCGTCTAATTGGCATGTAATTTTTGTTCTATAAATCTACTGCCGAGCCTAAAGCATCAGATGAGCCAATACGTATTCTCAACGTTCTTCAGATCCACAGTTCCGGGCAAACGGGTTTTCGGGTGATTTAAATTAATTCATCACGATTACGGATTACCAGTTCTTGAAGTTTACTCACTAAACAAGCTTTGATTGTAGACTGTCGACGTGCTGTTGTAACTCCGCGTTTTCCACCAAAAATTTGCACTCGCTTTCCACGAAACTGACATTCCAGTTCACCTATTTACTTGCGGTGGCTGATTTCCTGTTTTTTTTTTCGACGAGAGCGTAGCTGAGTACAAAAGTCTGTACGCTACTGAAGACGCTGACAAACAATTGATCGTCTAGAAGTAGAATTGCTTCCCGAAAGTCACGTTCTAACAGAAATTTCCACAAATAGTTGGATGTGCAAATTATGTCACGAGAAGCGCTAAGTCGTTTGGATGTGTCGAACGCCCCGATCGCTTCAACAAGGGTAGGAATGCAAACAAGCTGAGAACATACAGAGACTGTTCCCGCACGACAAGCCATGTTTCTAGTCCACGCAACGACAGTAGTTACTGCACCCAAGAACGAAAGGTGTGACCCTAAAAACTTGTGTGAGATGTGTGGGAAGAGTCATGATCTTGATGACTGTAAAGAGTACTTAAAGAAGTCCTTACAAGAAAGGAGAGAGTTTCTAAAGGAGAAAGCTGTGCTTCGCATGCTACGGTGGTGGTCATAGGTCAAATGGGTGTGCCCAGCGAAGAACTTGTGAAACGTGTGATAGACGCCATCCTACTGGACTTCACAATGACAACTTTCGTCCTAATCAGCCAACAATCAAGAATCAGAATCCCTCGAACGAGCAATCAGTGATGTGGTAAACTACTTCTCATGCTGAAACTGAGGAGGCCGTTTGTAGTGTTGTTGGCATAGGGAATCCAGTAACTGCCGTACCTATAGTCCCTGTCAGACTAAAAGCCGCCGGAAATGAAGACGTAGCTGCCTGCTTGGATGTTAAAGGTGCCCGACACGAAGCTGATGGTGAGAACTGTGAACGGTACTTTAGTTACATGACGCTAAGGTTTTAAATGGTTTGACCGTTACGGATCTGAATGGTGAAAATGCCATCACTTTTGCCTAAGACATACACCAAAGAAGACGTTTCCCCTCGATCGAAGTGCAGACGTGCAGTCGCCTAAACTCACTCGTCGGTGGAAACATTTCAACCGGATAGCTGAATTTATGCCCTCTAAGCTCCACGGTGCGAAAGTCGTTCTTCTCATTGGATCAAACTGTCCAAAGGCCCTTGAACCTATGGACATCCTAGCGAGTGCAAACGGTGGTCCCTATGCGTCAAAGACTTTTGTGGGATGGACAATAGTTGGGCCATGCACATGACCAACACAGAGCAGCAGAAAGTCGACTGCAATAGAATAGCTGCCTTTGAAGTAGGATCAAAGAAGCTCCCTGCCATCGTTTTGCAATAGAGGACAAAGTTAAGGAAATTATTCCGCCACTGGCTTTGAACAAGATGTTCGAACTAGACTTCCACAAAGATTTGACGAGAAAAACGACAGTACTGACAAGAAGAACAAGAATTTCTTAAGATTGTCCCATCAAGGCATCGACCGCACAGATGACAACCACTAAAGCGGAAAAAGATACCTCTACCATAATTCCAGCTCTGACGAGGAAGTTGGTCGCTGTGCGGGGTGTTTTTCCGGACAACAGAGAGCAAGTGTTGCAAAAGAGCTATGCTGGCTGAAAAGAAAAGTTTACCAGAAACGGCAAATTTTACGAAGACTACGTTTAATTTTATGAATGACATCATCCGTA
>NC_090870.1:25138310-25150810 GCF_036669935.1 Montipora foliosa | reverse complement strand
TCATTGACTTGACTCCTTTTTTTCAATGTGCTAGAAAATGCAGATGAACTTCCGGTTTCTGGCTGGGAAACTGGCATTAACTTGATAGGTTTGCATAGATGAAGCCTGAATTACTCTGCCCAGTCTTCTTTTTGACAAGATTCATAAATACCTGTAGGTAACATAAATGTTAGGCTACTTTCAGATATTTTCAGGGAAATACTATTCAGTTTTCCTAACAGAAGAATGAACTAAGTAACAAGATTATACCTGTTTATCAAATTATTCCAAGATATCACAATTGGAATGTAGATCAGTGTTGCAAAAAATATAATATACCTCTGCCACAGAACTCATAACCAAACCAGTGATGGTCAGACATTGAAAATTCTGAGGGGGAGGGGGTTTCACAGCAGAAAGGTAAACTGGAAATTTCATTAAACAGATTGAAAACATCCTTGGGAGAGGTATGTGTCTTTGGAACTACACATTTTTAGGTCTGCCCTTAAACAGGTGACAAGAATTCTCAATTTCAATGTAAGTGCTTACCAGTCACGAAACCACCAGGGAGTTTCTTCACCAACGAACATGCTGGTAGTTTGTCTTGTGTACATGGAATGGGTAATACATGGTATGGCTAGTATCTTGGACAGTTTGTTTTGTGGTTGCAAGACTCGCTGATGGGAAAGTGACCAGTTGCCATGTTAATAATCCATTCAAGGCAAGGATGAAAATATTAAAAATATTTCAAAAGAAGGGTTTTAGTTTTTTTTTTTTAATCATGCCAAGATATTGGTCAGAGAAAAATATTTCTCACTGTCGCAAAAGCTGGAAAACAAAAAATCAAATTTCATGAAACCGGCATTGTACTGGTTGAGTTGTTTCAGTCGGTTACTTCTTAGTCTTGTTCACGTGTGGCCAGGCAGTTCAATTATTTGTGTACTTCATAGACTGGTGAGTGGTATTAACAAATTGAATTAAACGCTCAGGACATTTTTGCTACGCTTTGGTGAGTTTTAAAATATGTTTTGAATATCTTTATGAAGAGAAGGTTCATATGCGAACGCCCAAGGGAACACCCAAAAACCTGGCTAACCTGACAAATTCCTACGTAGAGCAGAACATAAGACCGTGGGATTTTAACTGTTATCTCAGAAACATTAGATTTCTTTTATGGAACTGTAAAGAGCATCCAGTGATTCATAGTATGTGATTTTCTGCAACCATTTTCAGACAACAAGTGAATCTGGTCGTTTCAAACGAAAACCCGTTCGGGCCTTAGTAAAAGTCGATTTTAAACACCGAATATAGACACCTGTTATCGTCTAATTGGCATGTAATTTTTGTTCTATAAATCTACTGCCGAGCCTAAAGCAGCAGATGAGCCAATACGTATTTCTCAACGTTCTTCAGATCCACAGTTCCGGGCAAACGGGTTTTCGGGTGATTTAAATTAATTCATCACGAGTTACGGATTACCAGTTCTTGAAGTTTACTCACTAAACAAGCTTTGATTGTAGACTGTCGACGTGCTGTTGTAACTCCGCGTTTTCCACCAAAAATTTGCACTCGCTTTCACGAAACTGACATTCCAGTTCACCTATTTACTTGCGGTGGCTGATTTCCTTTTTTTTCGACGAGAGCGTAGCTGAGTACAAAAGTCTGTACGCTACTGAAGACGCTGACAACAATTTATCGTCTAGAAGTAGAATTGCTTCCCGAAAGTCACGTTCTAACAGAAATTTCCACAAATAGTTGGATGTGCAAATTATGTCACGAGAAGCGCTAAGTCGTTTGGATGTGTCAGAACGCCCCGATCGCTTCAACAAGGGTAGGAATGCAAACAAGCTGAGAACATACAGAGACTGTTCCCGCACGACAAGCCATGTTTCTAGTCACGCAACGACAGTAGTTACTGCACCCAAGAACGAAAGGTGTGACCCTAAAAACTTGTGTGAGATGTGTGGGAAGAGTCATGATCTTGATGACTGTAAAGAGTACTTAAAGAAGTCCTTACAAGAAAGGAGAGAGTTTCTAAAGGAGAAAGCTGTGCTTCGCATGCTACGGTGGTGGTCATAGGTCAAATGGGTGTGCCCAGCGAAGAACTTGTGAAACGTGTGATAGACGCCATCCTACTGGACTTCACAATGACAACTTTCGTCCTAATCAGCCAACAATCAAGAATCAGAATCCCTCGAACGAGCAATCAGTTGATGTGGTAACTACTTCTCATGCTGAAACTGAGGAGGCCGTTTGTAGTGTTGTTGGCATAGGGAATCCAGTAACTGCCGTACCTATAGTCCCTGTCAGACTAAAAGCCGCCGGAAATGAAGACGTAGCTGCCTGCTTGGATGTTAAAGGTGCCGACACGAAGCTGATGGTGAGAACTGTGAACGGTACTTAGTTACATGACGCTAAGGTTTTAAATGGTTTGACCGTTACGGATCTGAATGGTGAAAATGCCATCACTTTGCCTAAGACATACACCAAAGAAGACGTTTCCTCGATCGAAGTGCAGACGTGCAGTCGCCTAAACTCACTCGTCGGTGGAAACATTTCAACCGGATAGCTGAATTTATGCCCTCTAAGCTCCACGGTGCGAAAGTCGGTCTTCTCATTGGATCAAACTGTCCAAAGGCCCTTGAACCTATGGACATCCTAGCGAGTGCAAACGGTGGTCCCTATGCGTCAAAGACTTTTGTGGGATGGACAATAGTTGGGCCACTGCACATGACCAACACAGAGCAGCAGAAAGTCGACTGCAATAGAATAGCTGCCTTTGAAGTAGGATCAGAGAAGCTCCCTGCCATCGTTTTGCAATAGAGGACAAAGTTAAGGAAATTATTCCGCCACTGGCTTTGAACAAGATGTTCGAACTAGACTTCCACAAAAGATTTGACGAGAAAAAACGACAGTACTGACAAGAAGACAAGAAATTTCTTAAGATTGTCCATCAAGGCATTCGACGCACAGATGACAACCACTACGAGATACCTCTACCATTCCGCTCTGACGATGTGTGTTTTCCGGACAACAGAGAGCAAGTGTTGCAAAGAGCATGCTGGCTGAAAAGAAAGTTTACAAGAAACGGCAAATTTTACGAAGACTACGTTAATTTTATGAATGACATCATCCGTAAGGGATTTGCTAGAAAGGTGCCAGAAGATCGAGCTCCCGCCAAGTCAGGTCAACTGTGGTATATACCTCATCATGGTGTCTACAATCCTAGGAAACCAAACAAGATCAGGGTTGTCTTTGATTGCAGTGCCAGATTTGGAGGGACGTCTCTAAATGACCAATTACTCAAAGGGCCAGACCTGACCAGTTGCTTAGTTAGCATGTTGTCAAGATTTCGTCAGCAACCAATTGCCTTTATGGGTGATATTGATGCCATGTTTCACCAGGTTCGAGTACCCGATAAACAAAGAGATTTTCTCAGATTCTTTTGGTGGCCGAGTGGTAGCCTCGACAGAGATCTCGCAGAATATCAGATGAATGTGCACCTGTTTGGAGCTGTGTCCTCCCCCAGTTCTTCCAATTTCCCTTTAAGACAAGCTGCAGATGATGCAGAAGAATTCATTGGTTCCGAAACAGCTGAGGTATTGAGGAAGAATTTTTATGTAGATGACTGTCTACGCTCGGAAGAGTCAGAAGAAGAGGCTATTCAGAGAATACGTGGTGTACGCTCCGCATGTACTCATGGAGGCTTCAACCTATCAAAGACTGTCAGCAACAGAAGAAGAGTGTTGGAAAGCGTGCCAGAGGACTTACGTGCCCAAGGATTGAGAGCTTTGGACCTGAGCAGTAATTTTCTACCAGTTGAAAGAGCCCTTGGGGTACAGTGGGCTGTCGAATCAGACACGTTTGGGTTTCGAGTCATCCTCAAGGACAAGCCACTCACTCACCGAGGTATTCTTTCCACCATCTGTTCTATTTTTGACCCACTAGGGATGGCTGCGCCTTTTTTGTTGAGCGGAAAGAAAATTTTGCAAGATCTGTGCCGTACGAAGTTAGACTGGGATGATGAGATTGACGATGAGTTTTGCATACGTTGGGAGAATTGGAGAAGTCAGTTGTCTGCATTGGAGCACTTCTCAATGGACCGTTGTGTCAAGCCTGATGGTTTCGGCTCTGTTGTTTCAAGGCAAATCCACCATTTCTCAGACGCAAGTGCCATTGGTTATGGCCAAGTGACGTATCTACAGACTGAAAACGACAAGGGTAACATCCACTGTTCATTTCTGATGGGCAAGTCCCGCCTAGCCCCACTTAAAGCCATGACAATTCCGCATTTCGAGCTTACAGCCGCGACTATCTCTGTTCAAATAGGTGGAATGGTTTCCAGAGAGCTAGATGATCCCGTTGATAGTGAAACCTATTGGACCGATAGCACGACCGTATTGAAGTACATACGAAACGAAGTGAAGCGTTTCCACGTGTTTGTAGCAAATCGCATGCAAAGTATCAGAGATCAAACAGATCCCGCTCAGTCTCAGTGGAGGTATGTTGAATCCAAGAACAACCCGGCTGATGACGCATCGCGTGGTCTGAATGGTTATCAATTATCTGATCAGCAACGTTGGATCAAAGGCCCTGATTTCTTATGGTTGTCCGAGAGTGAATGGCCCGAGCCTCCTTGTGTCCTGAATAGCGTCCTCAACGATGATCCTGATGTCAAGAAAGTTCAATTGCTAACTACTGTTGTCGATGAAAAGGCAGACATCCTGACGAGGGTTGCGCGTTTCAGTAACTGGCATCACATGAAGAGATGTATCGCATGGATACTTCGCCTCAAGCAATTATTAACCCACAAGCAGTTACCGCTGACAGACAAAGCACACAGAACGAGAAATGCAGCCATTAAAGACACGAGTCACGAATCATTCACGGTTGAAGAAATGCAGTGCGCAGAGAAAACCATTCTCCGACTGGTACAATATAGTGCGTTTCCTAGGGAGCTTGAAGCCTTACGGAAGATCCAGCGAGAGCATTGTAAAGAGAGTCGTGATTTTTCAAGAGCCAGAAAAGCAGAAATCAAGAAATCTAGCACATTGTACCAACTTGATCCTGTTCTAGACAAGAATGGCTTGCTGCGTGTTGGGGGGAGACTTGGCAAATCACGAGTGTTTCCAGATGATTTCAAACACCCGGTTATCCTCCCAAAGAAGAGTTTCGTGGTGAATCTCGTCATTCGTGACGCACATGAAAGGGTTGGCCATTCCGGTCGAAGCATCACCTTGGGCGCGCTTAGGAGCAAGTATTGGATCATCAACACCAATTCCGTTGTAAGGCACTTCATCTCAAAGTCCGTGACGTGTCGCCGGCTTCGTGGTGTAATCAGTGAACAAAAGATGGCCGATCTTCCCAAAGAAAGATTAACACCAGCCCCTCCATTTACGTATTGTGGCATCGATTACTTTGGCCCTTTTTTATCAAAGAAGGACGCAAGGAAACGAAGCGTTACGGTGCGTTGTTTACCTGCTTATCAAGTCGGGCCGTGCACATCGAGACTGCGAACTCGCTAAAAACTGATTCCTTTCTGAATGCTTTACGACGCTTTGTTGCAAGAAGGGGGCCAGTGCGTGAGATCAGATCTGATCAGGGTACAAATCTCGTTGGGGCAGAGAAAGAATTACGAAGAGTTCTAGAAGAGATGGATAACGGCTTATGCAGAGAGTTCAAGGCTGATTGGGTACAATGGAAGTGAAATCCTCCCTCTGCTTCCCACATGGGTGGCGTGTGGGAGCGCCAAATCCGTTCTGTACGCTCAATTCTCACTGCGTTAATGCGTGAACATGGCAGCGGTCTTGACGACGAATCCTTTCGAACCTTAATGACGGAAGTAGAGTGTATTGTAAACAGCAGACCCCTAACCACATCTTCCTGTGATCCTGACGATTTGGATCCATTGACCCCCAATCACATCTTGACGATGAAATCCAAGGTTGTGTTACCCCCACCTGGCAACTTCCAGAAAGAAGATGTTTATTTGCGCAAAAGATGGAGAAGAGTCCAATACCTTGCCAATGTATTCTGGTCAAGATGGAGAAAGGAGTATGTTCAATGTCTGCAGCAAAGAGTGAAATGGAATCGCCCAAGAAAGAACTTCGAAAAGGGAGACCTGGTCCTCATTGCAGATGATCGAGCCGCACGAAACGATTGGCCTATGGCCCGAATAGTCGACACCTATCCCGATGCAGATGGAAACGTGCGTTCTGTCAGAGTCACCATGGGAACAACAACACTAGATCGTCCTGTCCACAAGCTTGTCCTAATCCTTGAAAAAACGCCCGAAGACCAGGGTTTAAAATCCCAGCCAGAGGAGCCTTTAGTGACATAACTGAAACTTTGTGTATTTTGCTTTCTTTTAAAGCTTCAGTCTGTAAGAGTTTTTTCGGAAGCCAGAAACTCTTAGGGTAGCCAGATGTTGCTGCCGCATTTTTGAATGAATATTTTGTTCGCCTTTGTTTTTAAAATTACTTTCTTTCACGCTTATATGTCGTTTTCGTAATCATTATTCTGTTAGTTTTTCCCTGCATAATTTTGCCTTTGTTTAGTTCATTAGTATAAATTCGCCGCTTTGCTTAAAAATTCATTCTCATTTTGTACTTCGGAGAATCAGCATTATTTTGTTATAAGTTTATCGTCTCTCGGTTTAGTTTGTTCCGTTTTTAAAGCCATACAACGTTTGTAAGTATCATTTCCACTCATCGTTTCGTTTATTTCGTCGTTTATAATTCCTTGTCGATTTCTGTTTACTTAGCTCATTGCAATAACGTATTTGTGTTTGTTTCCTTTTAGCAACCGCTTTAGTTAATGAACCATCGAATTAAAGTTACCGTGTTGTTTTAGCAAGCACTTTGGAGCTTTGGCTTTGGCCCCAATATGCCTGATATGGCGGAGAGTGTAAGAAATGATGAAGATGAAGAGAGCAGATTGGAAAGTTTTGAACAAACTGAGACTTCATCTACAGGCAATGATGCGGATAGCATTGAGAGTACTGACCCTGAAGTGATAGTCTTGCTTGCCAAATGGTTACAATCACCTGATGGAGGGGAAAAAAATGAGAAAACTGCAAAACAAGATGTGTCACAGATAAAGAACATTTTATCTCTGATTGATGCTGACAAAAGAGTTATGTCGCTTTTTGATTGACCCTAATTCTGAGCAAATTTGTGAAGTATGCTGAAGAGAAATATGATGCATCTACCGAGGTGGTTACTCAACTCCTACAACAGATCTAGCCTAAAGAGAAAGTGGGAAAAGATGGAAAAAGACAGAGTGGAACTTGCTACACCTGAAAAAATTGATCAGTTTCAAAAAAGCCAAGCTGCCAGGGATGCTGTCATTTTGCTGGGAAAGTTGAGTGGAGCACGTAACATTGAGATTACTCAGACTCACTTTCTTCTGGTGGAAATCTCAATTGACAATGCAAACCGGGAGGGAGTACTGTCAAATATGACTGTGAAAGAATTTCAACGAGGTTACAAAGGAGATGACAGATACATTATTCATGTGATGAACCATAAAACATTTCATGTCCATGGGCCAGCCCAAGTCGTCTGCACTAGGAACCTGAAAAACTAGATGAATATCTTCATCAAACAAGTAAGATCAAAGGTCCCTGGTGTTGCAACTGAGAAAGAACTTGACCCTCGTTAAGTTTGTCTTGTCTGCTCATCAATACGGTTGTGCTGCCCTTATCTGATTTCTTGAGAATAATGCTTTTGTTACGTGATAGCTCTTTGAGAGCTTGGCACTATTATCTTTTGGTTTTTTCAGTACTTGCGAGCTCAAATTTGACCTCCTCTAGGCAGGTTTCCAGAGCTACTGATGGCTGGACTGGTGGTTTCCAGTCCGACTTAACGTGGAAAGGATGAGTTCGCTTTCTTCTCTGTGAAAAATGTATTGTAGTCGCATTTTTCTTGCAAATAGATTGAAATCCGCAGAAGTTGGCGCCTGATAAGGTTTTCTTTTGTCACGGGTGAGGGATGAACTTCAGACCACGCGATAGTAGAGTAATTTGCTCATCGGTCAGTTGTTCATTCGACACATTTTTGGTATACTGTTTGCACAAAAAAAAAAGTATAATGAAAAGGAGACATTGCCAACGAAAAATACTGTAAACGGATGTTGCCGACGAAAAATGAAACAGAAATTGTAAAGTACTACAGCAAAGTATCAACTACTGTAAGGAATACTACTTTTTTCTGCAACAGGAGTCTTATTTATTTCGGACAAATGCAAGATTTAACCTCTGCTTTTAGACCACTGGACCACTAAGCCAAAATAATTACTCAACATTACACCACACCATGAAAGTATTCTGACACCAATTTCCCCCATAGAAAGACTATATCATGCAAAATAACCGGAGAGACACTGGAAGTTCAGCAACAAAATCAAGCATTTGGGAGTTATAACATATATTATTTGCCTTCTTGTCTCTGGACTAATTTTCGTTTGTGCGGAGTTATGTCTGTTTTGTACCCTTCATGCCAAAATCGTTCTTGTTGATCTAAGACTTTAATTCTGCTAAACACAGCAACGGGTGTTAAGATGTATTTGATTAGCTGTTGACCGTGAGAAAAGCGGCTGAGATATTAAAATAACAGATAACGAGCCATCAACCCAATTAATTGACACTTCTTTTCATTACAGTAAGCCTACAAAAGGCGCTATTTTGTATTGTTGTTGCAAGGCGTCGCTTCATCGGCATGTGACGCTTGCCAGGCACCCTGGCTCCAGATGTCCCTTCTCAAAATATCTAGAAAAAACGGCATTTGTATATTTTAAATGTGCCATGTATATTACGTTTAGTCCGTTCTCCAGCAGTGTGGCACGTGGCCGACGATGAAATAAAGTTTTTTATTGACAAAATACAAGATAATTTGGCTTGAAAACATGACCAAACATGGTCTTTGCTTTTATCTTTGCCATCTGCTAATCTTGAACTGTATCGCAAAGTGGAATTAAACCTACCTCACAGTCAAAAACTTCACCAATAGCTGCGTCCCAAATGTCCTTGTATTCATAGTCCCCTCGAATACAAGACTTAAATGAATATGTAGACTAGTCAATGGTTTTCCTCTTTCTCTCGTCGACACTTTAAAATTGTTCTTAAAACTCGAGGTTTATGACAATTTTGCTAATCTGCACAGGTTGCCTACGGCCCGAAATTGATATTGCAGGCGAATGCTGCAATTGTGGCTGTGCACCGGGGTGAGTACTGCAGGCAAATTGGTGGCAGATGCAAGATATTTCAGACTATCATTTTTTTATTTTTTATTTTTTAATAACTTTTTACGTATATCCTTGAGTACTGTTGCACGATATTGCATTTTTCAAACATAAGTTTTGAACGTAAGGGGTTGGGTATCCTGCGACGACCTCAAGCTCCGTCTACAAATCATCGTAGATTGTCGAGTTTGTTAGTGTCCAGAACAACAAATGATTTGTCACAGACCCCTAGGGACGGCCATTGAAATACTCATTGGCCAAGGTATTGATTGCTATCATTTTGGTTTTCTGTTTGGTTATTTTTTTGTTTGATTGATTGTTTGTCTGTTTGTTTTGGACGTTTTACTAATGTTAACGGACGAACGAAGGAAGGGATTAATGAATGTCTGACTATGTACTGTATGCCAAATTACCACACTAAAAAAAACATTGTAGTGATTTCTTTGTAATTTTGGATAACCAGGTTTCTCTCCCTCAGCCATACCTAACTGACTGTAGATGTTCTGCTGGCCTGCTACGCAGACATTCTTTTGGCTCGTCACGCAATATGCCAAAGGAATGTGTGCGTAGGAGGCTAATGTTCTACTCCACAACACTTTTTTTTTTGTTTTTTGTTTTTTTTTTTTTGGTCAGTTATAACCACGTCAAGCCTACAGCCCTCAGAAAGTAATGGTAATGTGAACTCTACACTGTACAAATATTTTGCGTCTAAAAATTCCATGTTGGAAACTGTTATAAATATCTGTCCTACATTGAGAGAACATACCTATGTAGCGTAGGTGCATTCAGTGGGGGGATCAGCCATCTTTTCATGCTGGCTTGCCCTAACAATGTGAAGTGTCGGCTCTAACGCAGGCAGTGATTGGTTAAAGTAAGAGGGGTGAATATAGGGGGGGAGGGGTTGGGTGGTTTTAAGTTTGCTTTAACAAACATTAGTGTGTTTGAGTGAAAAATGAGACATTCCATCACAAGGTATGGCGCTTTTAAATCGTACACTGAGTGATGCTCATGATGTACTGATTCCTTTGACTCTGTTTACGTGCTGATCATGGACTTAAAAATTGCTTCTTTTTATCGGCTAGTTGTATTTTAAACAACAGCTTATTATGTTATGTATGTATTTACTTAAGTAACTGGAAATAGTTACACCTAGCAACGGTTCTTTCGGTAACATCCGTCTATTACAACGGAAATATTAAATCCCATCCTTTTGTCAGTCGGCTTGTTTCTGGAGAATCCTAATGCTAGCATCGTTCTCGTTTAATACAATTAAAGCGACATATCATGACCTAGTATGTTTTTTTAGTTGCCAGAGTTCAAGAAGGGAACCAAGCCGTCAGCCAAGGTAAGGAAACACACAACTCTATGAATATGTAAATTGTTTTGCTCATACAATCGACGATAATGGCTTTCTTAACTAAATTGTTCATTGGAACTGACACCGTATTTCAAAATTGTCTTCATTTCATCGTAATTGAAGAATTAGATTAACTATGATGAAATTAAATATATATTTTTTAATATTACGTACGATGTCAGTTATGTTGCAAAATTCAGTTAACAGCGGCAAATATGAAACACAACGGTCATTGTCAACTGCAGGTAGGGCTGATGAAGAAAGTAACGTATGGCAGGCGTGGTGGTCCTAGACGAAACGCGGGCCGAAGAAAAGCGTCCCCAAAGTGAGTTATTGGATAGACAAATCTTTCAGGTTCTTTTATTCCTACTTGTCACGTGACGTCATAAAAAAACTAAAATTCAAAAGTAAAGAGACTTTTCCATTCTTAGCTTCATCACGTAAAAAACTTTTAGAAACGTATCTGGTTACATGTTTTCAGCTCGGAAGCGTGCTTTGTTTTAAAAATAGAGCAGTTTGAATTTTAGATTTTCTCACTCTGCGTGACATAAAGATGTCTGCTCACAAGCATGTCACATACATGAGAACATCGATTCAGCGTGTTTTTTAGAGGTCTGAAAACCAACATCGCAAGAGAAGCGTCTATGTCAATGTTTGCAAGCTCAAAAGAGAGAAGAAAGCCTTTGAGATAGCCAAAGTAAATTCCAGATGTTTTCACTCGTTTCCGGCTGCCATATTGGAGCCTCTCAGAGGGACTCCATCGTGGCGCGTCCATACTAAACTCTGTAATTTTGAGTGGTACATTTTGCCGAATAACTCGAGTATGGGATATCGCACAGCCCTGAAACTTTGGCATTTTGTTTATTTATTACTCTTCTACAATATCTTAATTTCTTGACTTAATCTAATGAATGGTTGGAGATTTTATGTTTCAACTTGCGTGACTTCCACGTGACTGCGTTTGTGAAAATTTTCGTCAAATGGGGGGAAAGAATTTGTGAGTAGTCATACAAAACTATTCGGTTTGATTAAACTTGGTGTTAGTCTATGATAATGTGCAAGAACCTATACATAAATCGTTATTCGTTATATCAACAAGTAATAATTAGTATGAATTCAAACATATTTTCTTCTACAATAACACACTGTTTCGATCTTCTCTTGATTCAAATTCCAGACTTTGGTTAATAACAACATCAAGATCACTCGCATGAAATTGTTTTGATATTATAACATCTAAGCAAACAGAGGCACCCAACAAGAAACTTCGGTGAGATATCTGTTCGGGAGAGTCTAGTCCTTCTGAGACTTTCGGATAATGCATTGACAAAAAGCTGCTGCCTTCCTAGCTAAACCATCACCTAAAAGATTCGCAAACAGGGAAATCCAGGAGAAAATAGTCCCTTAGATTTTCGGAAGGGATATTTTTGCAATTTTTGGCTCTTAAAAAGGTCACCTAGCATTTTCGGGTAAGCAAATAGTTCGCAGAGAAGTTATTTGAAGTTAACGTTCAGCTAGCTATTTCTGAAATGAAGATTTCATTCCCTAAACTTTTCGGGCACTTCTCAAATTTTTCTAGCTGATCAAAACAACTCTTTAAACAGTCTTTAAACACGACGAGGAGCCTAGAAATATCCCTCTAGGTTTTTTTGCTTAATTTGCTCGTTTGTTGCCCCTGAACAAAGAAACTAATAGAGAAAGAAATAGCCCATCGGAGTGCTAGCATGAAAGGAACATATATTTTGTCCCCGACGGAAGCATTGTTTAGTGGATAATTGCTCAGTGTGTGGGATTGGAAATGTAAATGTGCTCATCTCTTGACAGGTATCTTTGGGTGGCAACGATGGCTGCGTCTCAGGCCTTACACTAAATGTCCTGGAAGATGCCTTCCTGAGGCACTTTCTAGGCCTTACAAGAGAGCAGG
>NC_090870.1:25108310-25128310 GCF_036669935.1 Montipora foliosa | reverse complement strand
CTCAAGGAACTTTGTCCAGAGATAGTTACGTCAGCTGATGACTTTTCTTTGCTCCATACACGAACCGAACGCTATTGAAGGTCCTTTTTTTCCATCCACCACCAAGTTATGGAACGATATTGATCATAGCATTAGATCGCAGGAAAGAATTAGTTCTTTTAAAGAAAAATCGAAACATTATTTTAATTTGCCAGGTTATTTTAAGCCATTTGATTATTGATTAGATCGGTAGGCTTCGTTTGATTGCCTTCGTTTCATTCGCTGCGCTTAGAACCAACTGAATTACCTCCGCTGCTCGTATTTTATATATCCCAGGGCATATGGGACCGGTTAACAGATAAGCGTAAGGTAGATTTGTTTCTTTATGGTGATGGGAACTTTACATCACCTTATTAAAGCTAAGAATCTGGGAGATTTAATTCAAGCACTGTGGTCCCGTCTACCCAATAGCATTTATCGGTATTATCCGCACTTCCACTTGCAGCAAACAAATGGACATGTAAAATAACAACAACAACAATAACCAAAACAAAAACTGAAACTAATGTATGCAGGTAGCATGAGCTACCTAGATGAGCAGAGGTTGCTCCTGGAGCAAATGACAAATATGTTTTAAAAAAAGTGAAATCATAATAGCAAAAATCTGTTACCAAGGCTTGACCTTATGGGTGGATGCTCACGGGGTGCTGTCCAATTTTACACTAACCTTGTGACTAATAGATCATGGTGCATTCGCAACCTTAACTGCATCGTGCGAATGCCTACTAGTTTCCTTGGGCTATGAAGCTCGAACTGAAAATAAAAAAAGACCTTGGAATAAGTTAATCCTCAACAAATTCCTGATTATTATCGGTACAAATAATACCAACTAGTCAGCAGTATAGAACCACTTATAAATAAGGGATCTATTCTTATATCTGAGTCTTCGAATTTGGCTGGATCGTGAAACAGTGTTTATGTTGTAATTATTCGTATTTTACCTGTATGGCATTTAGGACATCTGAAGGTCTCTCTTTCCTGTAGTATTTGATACCAAAATGTAACATCTTTCTTTTCAGCATAGGAACACTAAATGGGATACAAATACCCAGCAGTTGTAACAATCACATTGGCCATTTCAAATATTTAGAAAAACAAAACCCCTTTCATCCTATTTCCTGAATTCATTCGCTTACCTCCAGGTAACGCCACAATCTTTCCAGATATATTCCCTGATCATATCGACACTCTTCAAAGACCTTACGTGACTCAAAATGTAATCCCTCGCCTTCAGCGACAGGATTTGTTAGAGTACTACCGTCTGAAATACTGATGAGCTTTACCTTTGTCAATGCTTACATGACAATCTAACTGTTGGAAACGGATCTACAAATAATGACAACATGAAAATGTACCGTTTTCGGAAGTCCCTTGGCCTGACATCGCAGCCATATTTGAACCGCAAGTATGGCGCGCCATCTGTAGCAAAATTACGTTTCGATAAATACAACGAAATAAATCGAAAAGTAACGTCATAGGTTGAAAAGTCATGTAATGTGAAACCCATGACTGATGTAATAACACTCTGAAAAATGTTAGTTGCCATGGCGTCAGTATGTAACATGAGCGTTTGGTTAGTTCCCATTGCTTGAGCAGGTAACATGAGCGTTTTGCAGAGCCACGAAGTCATGAATGTCTTTAAGTAGCGCGTGTCTGATACGTTCTGTTTCTGTTTCGCTTAAAGCTTGTTTTCTTCACGTTATTTCTATTCGTAATTTGTAGGTAAGTGTTTTCGCTCTATTTTGATGTTTTTCACTTCTTTAATTTGACATTTGTTTGCTCGGGTTTGCGTAATTTCTAAATCGAAGACTGGCCAGGCATATGACGCCATATTTGTTCGCATGACAAGCATGCATATGGCACCGTAATTTGTCAGCTAGTCAGCTCATTGCTTATTTTAACTGAGATGAAACGTTCTTTTTATCTGTCCGTTTTCTCCGTGGCACAAAGTCATGACAGGATTCGCTCCTGAGATATTTCTTGAAGCTGTTGATGACGAATTCATATGCAGTATCTGGTTGAGTATAAATAATTAATTACATTACCTAACTACGTATGTAAGCTGTAATTGTCGTATTCTCCTCCTGTATTTTCCAGCCTTGAATTTTAAAGCTATGGCAGAATTGTCAAGTTCCTTCTTTTGTCTTAAAAATTCATCCTAAAAATTAAAATATTCGAATGCCGCTGGATACCGCTAGCGTTACCTGTGACATGTTGTGTGGGATTCATTGATATAAGTCAGTGTCATATATGACATACATGTACACTCTTGGCGAGAGAAATAATTTTCAAGTGCGAGCCTTGAAATCGGTGTTTTTTGTTTCATGCTTTGTTTTTTAATTTCAGTGTGATTTCCTTTTTATTTTGTACCTTCAAATTTGGTTTTCAGTTTTGCTGTATTCAACCACCCAGTCACTTGCCAAGATGGTCATTCATTCTGTAAAGAGTGCATTACAAAAGGGCAAGTGAACGACACCCGTTGCCCTGTAGACAGGAGCAATCTGCGTGGGCTGCTGGTGAGAAATCTAGCCGTGGAAGGTGCCATTGCTAAGAGAAGAGTGAAGTGCACATCAACAATAGCTCGACCTGGAGGATGTCACTAGACTGGACCACTATCTTCTCTTGAAAGTCACCTTCCTTGCTGTGACATGAAGGTTGTGGAATGCAAGTTTAAGGGTAGGGGCTGCATTCTTTGTGCATATCAACATAAACTTGCCCAGAACATGCTCACCTGCCCACATCGTACAGTGAAATGCTCCTATTGTACCTTTGAGATTCCTCATAGTGAGTTGTCAGCCCACAATGAGCTGTGTATTGCCAAATTGGTGACTTGCCCAAATAATTGTGGGGTACAAGTTGAAAGGTATATGATTGTTTGGTACCTTTTCAACATTTAATAAACGCGTGGGTCCACATTACTGTTTGAATTTAAGTTGTTTAACAATTGCTTATAGCTGTATTTTATTATTTAATGGACGATTACATAACCTTTGTACATAGATGCAAGATGCTATCACACTTGGCTTTTGTGTGTGTCAAGGAGAGCCGTCCGTGTCCGCTCTATGCAGTTAGATGCACAAAGGTCCACTCCTCGGCACAAGCTGATGCTGCAGGCCACCTGAAACTATTGTTGAATGCTCGACTATCAGGAGCTTGCGCTGTAAGTAAACATTTAGAACAATTAGAAGTTTTTTAAAACTTCTACACAACCTCACACTACCTGATTGAGGCTGTGTTGAATTGAATCATTGAATAAAGCATTTTTACATTTTTGATGTTGAATCTTTACCTTTTAATCTTTTCTCACTGCAAGTGCTTGTGTAAATGCATAAATTATAATTATTTATTTCATCAGGATGCCAATGTCAGCCTAGGTGGCTTTTCTGTAGCTGGTTCATGGCGCATAGCCGGTGTAGTTACCTTGCCTATCTGCAGTCCAATATTTGAAGGCCATGCTGCAGTTGTGAGGCTGGAAATAAGCAATGACAATGGTATTTCTGTCAAACTCTACTTGGAATCAAAATTAGAGTTGCCTTGTTTTGGTGTTGATCTGAGGTATATATACGTATTTCAAGTTATACTTGTCACCTAAATAAATTTAAGTTAATTATTGCATTTTGTTCACATGCCTAACAGCTTTTGTTTTTCAGGTGCTGAGTGGATAAATTAAAATTTAATACACCTAGATCCCTAATGTCCCAGGCCTCTGTTGCATGTGTTCAAATGCATAATGTATGCACAGCAGAAGTGTTTCACCAGATGACCAGAAATAGCAATGGCGTTTTCTTGGACTTCCTGCTAACATTATCAGGTTGATGAATTGGTGAGGGTTATGTGGATTATGCTGACTCCTGAATTTATGTTTGATGACTTCAGTTGAGTAGTGCAGCATACACAATCCCAGTAGAGGTGCCACGTGGTATATGCTGACTCCTGATTTGCATTATGTATTTTAAGTCAGTTGAGTAGTGCAGCAGACACTGTCACCATACAATACTGATTTGAGATGTGCTGAATACCATAGTACCAATCCTGCTATCCTCAGTAAGGTCCTGGCAACAATGAGTCGAGTTGGTTACTCGATGACACCCTCCTGTGTCTTAGTTTATTGTTTTGATTAAAAAATATTACCTAAGACATCAGGATAATACCCTCTTGAACAAGAGGGGGGGACCAGGAAACCGTTTCTTGTTGTATTTGTGAAACCTGCATGTCATATACATCTACCAGAAAAGGTACCATTATCCATGTGAACTCCATTTCCTGTGCACTGAAAAACAAAAAGTGGAAATACCATAGGATCTATCTCCTGAAGTTGTGATGCGAATTGGTTTTGTTTTCATAGTCATCCAGCGGTATAAATAATCAGATTAACTCAACCGATGTATCACTGATGACCTCAAATACGTGATGGTGGTGTACTTTACATACGTGCCTTGTCTCCCAGATCATCCGGGAGTCTCCCCCATACATAACAAATCTCCCGGTCTCGCGTATGGTTGATCAAATATTCCGGATGAAAACGAGTCTCAACCTTTTAAAGACTTTGCTCCATTGTATGCTAAAATTGTACCCACAAGTGAAAGAAATTCGATTTTTTTCAAACTCGTTTCATCGTTTCTTAATGCGTTTCTATACCTCTGAGTTTCAAACATACGTAGATGGAACATTTTAATCATGACTTTATATCTGTTTGTTATCATGGCCATATAAGCGATTGTTTGATTGGATTTCCGTGTAACCAATAAAAATCCTCGACATAATTCCCCTGTTTTCCGCAAATTCCCAATGGCGATAGATTATTATTGTATTCTTAAAGGGCTGCTTGTGGATGGTTGGGTGATTGTTTTAGGAGGGAGGGAATGCTATATAGTGATTATTGCGTATCCTGGATTTACCGAAACGTATCCAGCAATATAAGGGCATGCCGCAACAATTTATAAAGTTATAACTATAGCCGGTTCAAAGTGGTCATACATGTATGTAAGCTGTTGTACGCTTGCCGTTGCCGCAAGATTTCCTGAGGTAGTGGTTCTGAAATCGTACGTAAGGGTGGTGTAAGTGAAGCACAAGGTATAGTTAATGAAGTTACTACTTGGTCCAATAAGAACAGAGTCCAGTTACATCCTGATAAGTGTAAGGAGCTAAGAATAACCTTTTCCAAGCAGCCACCAACTTTTGATCCACTTATCATAAATGGAAATGAGATTGAAGTAGTAAAATCAGCGAAATTACTTGGCGTCACCATAAGTAACGATTTGACATGGAACGAACATGTTGATAATGTAATCAAGAAAGTTAACAAACGAATCTACTTCCTCATTCAGTTAAAGAGAGCTAAGGTGCCTCCAAAAGATCTTTCCCTTTTTTATGTGACTTGCATTAGATCAGTAATGGACTATGGGGTTGTGAGTTATTTTAGTTCTTTACCTAACTACCTTAAGTACGAATTTACACAAGTTGAAAAGAGAGCCATTTCAATTATATTGCCCGGATACGATTATATAGCAGGATTAGATAAGTTAGGACTGTCAACTGTAGAACTACACCACCAACAATTGTGTGAACGATTTTTCCAACCAATAGAAACAAACAAGAGCCATAAATTAAGGCAATTACTACCTATGGAAAATATCAATAAATATAATCTTAGGAATAAGCATAAATATAAAGCTCTGGTCGCTCACACCAACCGGGCAAAGAATTTGTTCATCCTGTCCATGTGTGGATCATATAGTATCCATCAACATGGTCAGTAAGGACGTCTTCTTTGTCCCGGTTGGTGTTAGTGAACATTTAGGATACCTTATGTTTTCTTTTTTAATTGTTTTTTTTTTTATTGTATTTATTGTAATAATAGATAGTTATATATATATATATATATATTTTTTTTTTAAAGAGAAATTATGTAATTCAGCCTATCGGCTGGAAATAATTTTTAATAAACCACTAATACTACTACTAGTTTGTTTTGTATAGACAGGACCGTCAGTATATTTACAGACTTGTTATGTCTGCACTTGTTCTTAAATCCTTTTTCTTTTTTATTTCCCTTTTTTTGTGTTATTAAACTCAGTAAACGAAACTGAGTTTTGCCTTTAGGTGAACATCATCAGCTCGCAAAATTTTGTCAGTGCTGCAGGAACATTTTAATCACGATTCCAGCACTGATCGTTGCCGTTCTAAAACACTTAGCAATGAAGAGTTTAATTCTATTTGCATTTCGCTTCCAGTTTGGGAAATAATTCTCACTATTAAATTTCGTTTTGAGACGATTGATGTTAATGGCCATCTCAATAAAAAATTCCACTTTCTTCATTCGCTGACGCGTTCATTGGCCACATTTGTCAAGGCACGTACATGTGTCAGGGTAGGCTAGCCTACTGTATGACAATGCAGGAAATCTAATATCCGTAGCTCAGTTTTTAGAAACAAGACTTATTATACATTGATTTTGATTGGCTGTAAGAACGCAGCTAATTCTTACTTGCTCTGTTTATCTTACGTCATACCTACAGACAAATAACAATTATGGGACCAGGTTCAGCAAAATATCGTGATTTGTCAGTTGCGAGACACCGACAAATCACGATATTTTGCAATAGCTGAGTTCGATAATTATTTTATCATTCGATGACTGAGTTAAATTTCTTTTTCACAATTCCCAACAATTACATTTTTTTCTGAAAGCTTGGGAAAGCAAACTGCAATTTTCACAGAGGAGCTTGGTTTCAAGTAGGCATGAGCAGAATATTGTTTGCAGCGAAACACTTATTGGGAGATATTTATTTGCAGGTCACGTGGTGCCAATGAAAAGGAAGGAAAAAATCCATCGAATGATAATAGATTTTATGTATGTAGAATTAACCTCATACCTACAGACTATAGATTTAGGCATGCGGAAGTGACGTCACCTAACACACTAACCAGAAGTTTGATAAGTTTTGTCATGGCGGAGCTCAGCTCAGAAATAAGCATAATCAAACGATTATCGGGTTCGGTTTTTGCATGATAGCGATAATTATCATGGCCTCACATTGTGTTCCTTCGGCTTCAGTAGATAAAACAAACTTTGACCTTGATAATTATCGTGTTAGTGATCATATTCTAATTAGCAGTATTCGAAAAATAAACATCCCAATTTACATCGCTATACAAACCATACTAGCCCAGACGAAACTGAGAATATCCCATTCGGGTCGAAATTATGTGTTGCAATCCTCTTCAAGGAAACCATCAGATTTTATCCGTCTTATTTAGAAGTCCTTCAGTATCGAGCACAAATAAATCGGTAAAAAGTGGGTAGCGTTTGTTGGTTATCTACTCTGCCCTGGTGGTTTTTTTTTAGCTCCCCACCCCTCCCCCACCCTCACCAAAAAAATTGATCAGGGGAAACCTTTGATACTGTAAATCATAAATTGTTACTCGATAAGCTTAATTACTATGGTTTTAGGATGAATGAATGAATGAATGAATGGTTTAAATATGATTTCTCTGATCGTAATAAAATAAGTTGGATTGAATCTGCGATTTCTTCCACTTATATGTGCACTTTCCGTCTGCCACAAGGTTCATTATTAGGACCCTTACCTTTTTCTACTTTATTTTAATGATATTAATAACTGCTCTGACAAGTTAAAATTTTTTCTCTTTGCCGATGACACTAGCATTATATTATCTAAAAAAAAATGAAAACATTAGAAATGACTGTAAACAATGCACTCACTAATGTACTTGATTGGCCAACCTCCGATAAGCTAACGTTAAATGCTAAGAAATCCAACTGTGTATTTTTTTTTTTACTTACCAAAAAGAAGTTGTAACTTATTTCACCAACATTCATTTTTCCAAATGATTCAAGGCGACACAAATCAGTTTCTATTCATCCAAGTAACGCCCTTACTAGAATTAAGGATCGGCACCCAACGTTGTATCATGTATTGCCAATATTGTGGTACCAAATGAAATACGAATTATTTCCTAAACAAGATGCAGTCGTTGTGGTGACGTAATATGCCACCGTGGCAACGGGAAAGCCCTGTAAAATCACCCTTTATTTGGTCTTCAAAGTAATTTAGTTGGTTATATCTGAGAAGTAACCAGAAGAGCAAGATGAAACTTTCTGCCAAGGTTCATAAAAGTCCGTACAGCGGATTCAGAGCCACTCGTAATTCTGTGATATTTTTAAGGTGGTTATAATTGTGCTGTATACGGTTTATTTCAAATTTGCGGATAGTTCCACCCTGATCACTTCTCAGCAACGAAAAAAAAGTGGGGGGGGGGGGGGGGGGTCACCGAGTTGGTTTTTGAAGTATGAGCAACTGAATCCAAAATACGAGGTGATTTAGCCGGACTTTTCTGTTTCCAAGTTAACATATCATATCACAACAATGATCTCATATTGTTGGATACCATAACATTGCTTTTACGTTACACAGTGTTATTGCGTCATTCGTCCTGATGGGAGTGTCTTCAAAGAGTCGAAACTACTTTGAGCAACGCTAAGGGGAACTGCACCTCATATATATGAAACATATTTCAGATTATAAATTGATTCTGTAGAACATCAACTATACACAGATATTATAGTCGTTGATCAATATCTCACAACTTTTATGCAAAAAAACTCTAAAAGTGACTTGCAAAGAAACGTTTTTTTCACGTATTGGCCCTCCTTCTCATGATTTTCTTTGGTGATGCCAAAATCTGTAATTTCCCACCAAAACCATTCACCATACAGTAGCTCTGGATCTTTCACTTTAAATACGTCTTCAGTAAAGCTTCCATCACAAACAGGTGAATTAACATTTAAAGAGAAGTAATTTCTGCCTGATGTTCGAAAATAAAATTTCCCGTCCGAGAGTTTGAAGGTTATTCCTTAGATACGGTTTGGCAATGCTCACCAAAACCAGTAAACAACATCAAAAAGGGAAGAAAAGAAGACCACAAAAACAAAAAGAAGAAAAAACAATCAAAATAATAATAAGCTGGCTAGCGCTATCCATGCTTCAAGCAACCCGGGCCAGCGCGACTTCTCCAAGCCAAAAAAGCGACGTTACACTATTTCAGCTCAAGTGGCCGATGAAATAAATCTCAAAAAGAAAATCTACCTTCCAAAACACCATTTACCTTCCTGTAGCGTCTACCCTGGTCCCATAAAATCCCTTTCAATTCCGCGATTCGGCTTCAATATTTGATCAGAGTTCAAATTGTGTTTTGGAAATCAAAGCGGTACAACTGAACACGAAATGCTCTTTTGTCGCTTCAAGACCTTCAATCCTCCTTTTCCACTGCTGATTAATCTTTAGGGTTATATCATTATATTTTGAGCTCTGTAGAAGTTCACCCACATTCTAAGAGGATGAAAATAAGTCTTGGAAAATTAGGACTGATGCGCTATTGATGGCATTTTAGTCTTTCCACAATCTCGGAAAGTTAGATTGCATGTCAGCTGCCGTCAGCGAGCGTGCACCCATGCGCAAATGGTAAATGACCAATTGGCCAATCCGAACATTTTATACCAGTTATGTTATAAAATCATTTGTAATGATTGCCTTCATTCTTAAGGGAAAAAGATGTTTTCCCTTTCGTGTAGATACCATATATCTAAAACCACAACACTGTATAGAGAATTATTGCTTCCCGTGATGCCTATTTCACGCACGAGTATAGAATCATTCAGTTTTTTTAGGTATATATACAGTACTGTGCAAAAGTAATGAGAGCGAATTTAGAGACATTTCGCCACTTTTCGACGAAAACCAGCGATTTCTGGAACAAAACCAAATATCGCCGAACTTTCGACGAATTTTCGGAAGCGCTATTGTCTTGACACTTTCGAAATTGTATGCGAATGTTCCAGCGAAAATTCGAACGACAATTCGAGAAGATTCGCGACATTTCGAAGTAAATGTTTCGAAATTTCGAAGAATGCTCGAAGCGTGTTTCGAAGTTTTGAAGAGTGCAGCGAAATTTCAAGGCTGAGGTAAGTGCATTGTAACAGCAGAGGCAGCACGCGCAAGCCGTCAAGATAGCTAACGCAACTAACAGAGACTCGAATGCTCAAGATTCCTCTGACTAACACCGAAATGCGTTAAAATAAAATCTGCATTGCACTAGTTCAACAGTTAGTAATTAGTACAAACAAATTTAATCAAACAGACTACACAAACGCTGCCAAAACTTCAGAAAAAGTAGCGACAAACAAACTAGGCAAGATTAATTTGTTAGCAACTGTGTGTGTATTTTTGCATGTAATCTAGGTAGATTTCAGATTCGTTTTCTTTGTTTTTGGAATGCAATGTAAACCTTAAATAAACCAGATGATGCATCAAGATTTGTTTCTTACATTTACTTAGTTTTACAGTAGTCTCCTACGCAGCCGTTCTTAATATAGTGTCGTCACGCGTTGTGTGACGACACTAGTTTTACAGCCCATGGCAAATAATAGACATTTGTTATAATTTTTTGACATTGGTGAATTGTTGAACCGATTCTATGTTTCTCTGAAATCATTCACATTTTCGAACTACTGGTATGCAAGTGAAAGCGCTTTTTGTCTATGAAGAGGATCAAAACATTGCTTGACCTTCAATCGGAGTTAGATTTCAACCAGAAATATGCATGCATAATCCAGAGCGTGGAGTTTTATGATCCCGCTTGTTGTCATTCAGTCCTTGAAGGTTTGTCTTGTCTAAAAACAAACGGGCAGTTACTCTACTGAAGCAGAGTGCAAGATAAATCTCTGTAGCTCATTTTTGAAACGCTCTTCAGTCGTGGTGTAAATAAATCAACAAAGCGCGTTTGGTTCCGAGTTATGTATGTTACTGCAATTATAATGTACAGTGTATTTTTAACGACAGTTCACTGCTTCGAACATTCGAAGAAACGAAAGTTCATTTCTTCGAAATTTCGAAAGTAAGAAAAGTTCGTTTCTTCGAAATTTCGAAAGAGTTCGCAAGAAGGAAAGTTCGTTACTTCGAAATTTCGAAAGAATTCGCATCATTTCGCCGCATTTTCTTCGAAATATCGCATTGAGCGACGCGAAATACCTCGCGAAATTTCGCCGACATATCGTCGCAAATTCGCGAGAACAATAGACGAAATTCGTCGAAATTCGCTCTCATTACTTTTGCACAGTACTGTAGTTACGTCAATTTTATTTCTTCGATAGTTGTACGTTTGACAAAAAATAGTCTTTTATTTTGTATTTTTTATTTTGATTTTTATTAATGAAAAAGAGTATTAATAATTTTGTAGATTGCAAATTAGACTTCAGATTGCTGTAAAAGAAATACACCTTATCAGTTCTTACGAGGGAAAAACTTGTAATTCTGATAGTGTTTTGTTCACTCTATATTTTGTTTAGTTACCGTTTTGATTGAATTGATTTATTTTGTAACGAAAAGTAAACAAAATGGGAAAATGGACTAAAAATGACCCCATCATCTCATGCCTGTATTACGGTCTCCTCTCAGTCCGCACTCCACTCCTCGTAAGTGAAACCAACCCGCTTCACCTTAACAATGACTGGCAGTGATTACACCAAACAAACGGCTATTCGCTTTTTTCATAAATCTATTTACACAGTTCATATTTATGAGGGTTTGAAGAGGGGGCATGGAAACAGTGCATATTCAGTTCTCTCAAGCATGATTCGTGGTGTTTTTATGTTAATACCTCCCAAAACGTATTGCATTATGAGATGGTGAGAAAGTAGATTGTTAGTATGTTTTCGGCGACAGAAAGGTGGGAACGGTGGACACATGGCTTAAGAGGGCAGAGTTGTACCGACTGGACCATGTATTTATCGCTGGAAATGATGTGGAGTCCACCCACCCTTAGGCTTACATTCTTTTGTTCATATAGGTATTAATGATGGATCAGGGGGGAATAAGGTACTTACAACAATTTGGTCTGTTTTTCAATTGACAAAATGGTTGCCCTACCATACCCAAGTGATTGAAGCATTGTTATTTTGTGTGATTAGAATTGTAATGGTAATTATAAATTATATAATTGAGTAATGATTAATTTAAATTGTAATCATTTTGTTTGCATTATTATTATTGGAGATATTAGCATGTATATACAATCTTAAATTAGAGATGAAAGAAAGTATGTGTTCTTGTTGTTGATGGTGAACCTAGGTGAGAAGGATCAACAAGTGATTCAAAGTACAAGTTTTTATGAAATATTACTAAGAAAGTTTCCATTAAAACCAATGCTGGACGACCTCTGAATGAAATTTGAAAGAAAAATTATTATGCCCTGTGCATGCGGCGTCTAAACCCACGTCCACCGGAAACTAGTCAGTTCTCATCACATCAACCTTGCTATTAGAGTAATGAATGTGACTATGATTAGGTGGCAATCCCGGTCTGCAACTTTTTTTTTCACTCAGACAACACTGAATTAACAAGTGATTCTCAAGCGGACAAGAGCAGGCATAACAATTTATAGACAGATTAATTCTGTTTCTTGAAATTTCTATTCCGTGATAGCTGAGGAGGGCGCAGCTCCAAATCAGCTACTGATCACGCATAGCAATCGCGAGCTCATATAATATAAATCTACTAGTCCCTTAAAACGAAACACGTATATTATCTGAATCATCCTTGCAGACACTTTAACTGAATATGAAGAGGCGCCTGCCACTTTGTTGACAACCGCTAGTCACTGTCTACACCGGAATAGATAGTGATTAGCATCGACAGTGTGATGGAACGTTATTAGGTTAACAGTAACGGATGTTCATCCATGTGCAGGAAGTTGATAAGAAATATTTAAATCTTCTGACAACTACTCATTCTATTCATCGTTGAAAGACGATTTTGTTACGTCATATGACGCCTTACAAAAGATTGGGAGTGTACCACATAAATTCAACTTTATGTGCTGGTTGAAGTCATAGCCTAGTAGCTGTTGCAGCAAACTCTACTGCCGACTTGTATTGACGAGACTATTTGTTCTGTAAGTATCCTTAGATGGTTTTTCTTGTTTAGTGTTAAAAGGGAGGCCGAGTTCTCTTATTTCCATTTTTTTTTCTTTTCATGGGCGTGGTATTGCTTGAATATTTTTCCTTCTAGTGTCCAACATCAAAGCTTTGCTAAAATACATGATTAACTTGCAAAGTGTGAGTTTTAGAACATAAACTTAACTTCTAGAGTTTTCGGCACATGTCAGCGACAAATTGTTTCTTTTTACAGTAAAGAGTCAATCACATATCTGTGCGAGCTGAACATTACCATGGAAAACCTTTGACTATTGAACTTAACTATAATACAGTAAATCATAACAGCGAGTTGTTCGAAACGTAAATTACTTTTCTCTAAAGTTTATATGCAGCATGCCATAGTTGTTTGTAAAATGTATTTTCACGTGTTCCATTACCAGCTTCACCGATGCACAGCAGTACACTAATAATCGGTGGAAACATTTTCCTTTGAACAAACTTGTGTATATGTTCACTATCATCAAGCGACTCAGTCCACATGTTGACTTGAGTATTTTATCAATTTAAACTCTGTTCCACATCAACAGAATCATCCAGAATTAGCCACAATGAGTGAAAGCGCCGGGAACCAAACAAACTCAGCAGAGGGCGATGGTAGGGAAGCCTTTTTGGGTGTGTTTGTTCAAAGTTTCCTCGGTCGTGAATGGTTTACTGGCACGAATTCGTTGTCATTCTTGTTACGAAATTCTTGACAGTCAGGCATTAATGCGAGTAATGTGCAGCCAATGGATTTAAAAATTGCTGCTACCTAGCAAAAATTAATTCTGAACTGAATTTTAATGACCCTCGTACGCTTCAGATCACTAACTAATTTTTTGTTTTTTTGTCCCTTGCATGATCGGTGAGAAAGAGAGGAGACCAATCAACCCGCATGTTCCCGCTTATGGAGTGCGCCCAAGGAAAAGTGACAACGGTGAGCAGTGCTATTACTTCGTGTAATTATCCAATGTTTCCTTTGCTGTTCGACGCGCAATACGTTAACAACGTCAATATTTTCAATGTTCTACACGCGATGGCCTAGTTATAGTGCTTAAAAATTGTGCAGGTTGCATTTCAACAGTTTCTGTAATTATATTAATTATGTGTGTTCTTCCGCATATGTAGACAATACGCTGCCTCGCGAACCATCGCCGGAGCGCAAACGCCTTGAGGACTTGCACCATGATTTGGAACAAAGGAGAAGTAAGAGTTCTTAAAATTGTTAGTCGCAATAGCAATTAGAATAGCAAATCTTGTAAAAATATAATAACAAGTGCATTTAAATTTAACTGTGCTATATATTGATTTTTTGAAACTCACTGCTGATAGCTCACCGCTGCAATTGTGTAGAAATATTTCCCTAACGTTAAAAGGGTAACACACGTTGAAAATTTTACTTTATGTTATAGTACGCAAATGAGAGCATAATGTCTTGCTTACATTGCCTGACAAACACCAGACATCTTACTTTATGAATGTGATGCAGTCAACACAGAAGATTTCCACTTTATCTATCTGCGTTACCATTTCTAGTGAGTGAATTTATGAATGGTCGTTAGTTGAACTTTTTTTTTCCTTTTTTGGTAGTATGTTGCTTCAATTGTCGCGGACAAGGCCACAAGGCCAAGGACTGCCCCTCAGCGAAAATTCGCTGGAGGGCAGTAAAAAGGAGGAGAGATGAAAAGAACGAGGACAAGAGGACAAAGAAAAGGAGACAGGGAGGAGAGAGAAAGCAGGAGAGGGGACAAGTGGTGCATTACCACTTTCACGGCAATTTAAGCCATGTCAAATTTGGAGGGCACCGCTAAATTATGTTTATCGGTAACAGATGTGAGGGGTGCATTTCGGACTGAAATCACACTAGCGATTCCAACGTAAATCCTTGAGCCTCATTTTTAACATAGCTGCATACCGAACTACGTCACAGAGTCTTGTTACCTCTATTCGGCCGTACACAATTTAATGGTGCCACTCCAGTCAGTAATATCAATAATCAATCATATCTATAACACAATTCGAAAAAGGAAATACCTGAAATGAACTTCTTCAAGAAAAAAACCAAAATGAGCATATACTCCGTGATTTATAGATATCAAACTTTCTTTTTGAAAATGCAGTAACCTGGCCTGACTAAGTCAGCGTGATAGCACGTACTGTGCAACTACTCAGATACGCTCTAATATTATTATTATGCTCTAATAATAGCAGTGATATCAAACGATCAGCTTCCAGGATTTTGTTATAGTTGTGATTATATACGTGCTCGGAAAAAACGATCAATGTTTGTTGTGAAAGAATGAGGGCTGCGCAATCTGCGAGCCAGCGAGTTATGCCAGCCATGCAAAGTTCGCAATTAAGTCTAAGCACCCATTACAAATAGATCTGATAAACTGTTGTTATTATTCTAAGTACCCATTTTGAAAACGTTAGCTTTCAATAACTGCGTAATCCGCATGTCGGACTCGCCATGCATGTTGGCTCGCATGACTCGTAGTCATGGCTTGCGTGCCTCGCATGACCCGCTGGCTCGCACATTGTCCAAACTCTGAAAGTGTTTTGTCAAATAATGGATCTCTTTTGAGGTTGACATTATCAATACATTGAACATTCAACATAAAACAGATTTTTTTTCCCCATTACCTGTTTGTTCTTTTTAACGATTTTTAGGAACGTTTCGGACTTCTTAAAGATTATTATCACTTGTGTATTTATTTGATAGTCACAGAAACCTTAGAATGGAAAGGTGGGAGGTCCGTATAGTGAAAAACTGTGCCCGAGGTCTTGAAAATGCTGGCATTTGCAAATTTTTGACGACCGATGTCACATTTTTCCCTAAACGGCCCGACCCTTAACTTTTAAATGACTTATTAAATTTTTTCCCCTCTCTCTCTCCCTTCCTCGCTGAAATCACTTCAGTGGTAATTGTTAACTAGCAGCGCGTTTGATAGCGAATGCAACAAAATGAACGTTGCAAAGAGAAATATAGTTATTTGAATTCCATTTCCTTCTTGCCTAATAAAAATGTATTTTGAAGCACTTACATCTGTGTGTAAATATATTCGGTGTCCCAAAATGGAAATGTAATGTCATTGCACAAACTCGCGGAACCAGGGCTAGTAGTCCAGCCGGGTTGGCAAGATAGAAAAATAGTTCTCTTAAAGGACATGTACGTGATTAATGTTAATGAATTCATTCTTATTTGTAATCGAAATTGACAGCAAATAAAAAGAGAAATTGCTGGCAAAAAGGAGGAAAGGGCAAGTAATGCAAGGCTAGAAAAAGCTACTATGCAGAATTAATCATCTCCACAACGATGACACAGAGGTAGAATCCGCTTAGGTGGCTGGATTATCAGGATACTGCCTGGTCATCGTCCTACTCAAAATGAAAGATTAACGAAACTTACTTATTCCAAGAGCATGGCATTTGAATTTAGAAAAGTGAGTCGCATGAGAACTCAGTCCTGCTATGGTCAACTCATATCACACAAGAGTAACAACTTGTCTACAAAAATACTCATCTTTGCTGATCACTTAATTTTTTTTTAGGCAAGAAAGATAATAAGACGGGTTTATCTGCCGCGAAAGGTCGATTTAATGTCTGATGTGCACGCTTATTTAGTTAAAATGCTTAGGAAAAGGCAGGCGGATTCACTGGCGCTACGTGAGCCGGACATGATCATGGAGGTTTAGTTGGTTGCGGGCAACAAGCATCAATATCAGTCACGGAAAAGAAGCAAAGCAGTTAGCGATTGCAAACTCCCGCAGTGAATATTTCCTCAAGTTGCAAGGGGCATAAACTCGCGGATAAACTTGAAATACATGGAATTTGCGATAGAGAAAACAGAGAAAAGTTAATCAAATAAATAACGAGGTCGCTGCATCCAGCAGATGGTTAGTTCTTAAAAGTTTCGGGTTCATGCATCACTGTCACACTTGTCACAACTTTTTTGATAAGTTATGACAGCACGTTGTTAGTACTAGTCAAAGCAAAAAGAGCGGATACGTTCTCTTATTCACCTGTAAACACAGTCATGAAAATAGAATGTACTTGCTTGAAGAACCTGGTCGTAATGGAGAGACGAGCTTCATTTTTAAATTCTTAACTTTTTATTGAACAAACGTGTTGTCGCCACAAAGCAAACAAAAGTTTTTTTTCTTTCCAGCTGATGTTGCAATTCTCCGATGTGTAAAAATCGGAGCCTTCAAATGGAATTATATAATAACAAGTGCATTTAAATTGAACTGTGCTATATATTGATTTTTTGAAACTCACTGCTGATAGCTCACCGCTGCAATTGTGTAGAAATATTTCACAAACGTTCAAAGGGTAACACACATTGAAAATTTTAGTTTATGTTATAGTACGCAAATGAGAGCATAATGTCTTGCTTACATTGCCTGACAAACACCAGACTTCTTACTTTATGAATGTGATGCAGTCAACGATACCTGAGCACAAGTCAACACAGAAGATCTCCACTTTATCTATCTGTGTTACTATTTCTAGTGAGTGAATTTATGAATGGTCGTTAGTTGAACTTTTTTTTTCCCTTTTTTTGTAGTACGTTGCTTCAATTGTCGCGGACAAGGCCACAAGGCCAAGGACTGCCCCTCAGCGAAAATTCGCTGGAAGGCAGTAAAAAGGAGGAGAGATGAAAAGAACGAGGACAAGAGGACAAAGAAAAGGAGACAGGGAGGAGAGAGAAAGCAGGAGAGGGGACAAGTGGTGCATTACCACTTTCACGGCAATTTAAGCCATGTCAAATTTGGAGGGCACCGCTAAATTATGTTTATCGGTAACAGATGTGAGGGGTGCATTTCGGACTGAAATCACACTAGAGATTCTAACGTAAATCCTTGAGCCTCGTTTTTAACATAGCTGCATACCGAACTACGTCACAGAGTCTTGTTACCTCTATTCGGCCGTACACAATTTAATGGTGCCACTCCAGTCAGTAATATCAATAATCAATCATATCTATAACACAATTCGAAAAAGGAAATACCTGAAATGAACTTCTTCAAGAAAAAAACCAAAATGAGCATATACTCCGTGATTTATAGATATCAAACTTTCTTTTTGAAAATGCAGTAACCTGGCCTGACTAAGTCAGCGTGATAGCACGTACTGTGCAACTACTCAGATACGCTCTAATATTATTATTATGCTCTAATAATAGCAGTGATATCAAACGATCAGCTTCCAGGATTTTGTTATAGTTGTGATTATATACGTGCTCGGAAAAAACGATCAATGTTTGTTGTGAAAGAATGAGGGCTGCGCAATCTGCGAGCCAGCGAGTTATGCCAGCCATGCAAAGTTCGCAATTAAGTCTAAGCACCCATTACAAATAGATCTGATAAACTGTTGTTATTATTCTAAGTACCCATTTTGAAAACGTTAGCTTTCAATAACTGCGTAATCCGCATGTCGGACTCGCCATGCATGTTGGCTCGCATGACTCGTAGTCATGGCTTGCGTGCCTCGCATGACCCGCTGGCTCGCACATTGTCCAAACTCTGAAAGTGTTTTGTCAAATAATGGATCTCTTTTGAGGTTGACATTATCAATACATTGAACATTCAACATAAAACAGATTTTTTTTCCCCATTACCTGTTTGTTCTTTTTAACGATTTTTAGGAACGTTTCGGACTTCTTAAAGATTATTATCACTTGTGTATTTATTTGATAGTCACAGAAACCTTAGAATGGAAAGGTGGGAGGTCCGTATAGTGAAAAACTGTGCCCGAGGTCTTGAAAATGCTGGCATTTGCAAATTTTTGACGACCGATGTCACATTTTTCCCTAAACGGCCCGACCCTTAACTTTTAAATGACTTATTAAATTTTTTCCCCTCTCTCTCTCCCTTCCTCGCTGAAATCACTTCAGTGGTAATTGTTAACTAGCAGCGCGTTTGATAGCGAATGCAACAAAATGAACGTTGCAAAGAGAAATATAGTTATTTGAATTCCATTTCCTTCTTGCCTAATAAAAATGTATTTTGAAGCACTTACATCTGTGTGTAAATATATTCGGTGTCCCAAAATGGAAATGTAATGTCATTGCACAAACTCGCGGAACCAGGGCTAGTAGTCCAGCCGGGTTGGCAAGATAGAAAAATAGTTCTCTTAAAGGACATGTACGTGATTAATGTTAATGAATTCATTCTTATTTGTAATCGAAATTGACAGCAAATAAAAAGAGAAATTGCTGGCAAAAAGGAGGAAAGGGCAAGTAATGCAAGGCTAGAAAAAGCTACTATGCAGAATTAATCATCTCCACAACGATGACACAGAGGTAGAATCCGCTTAGGTGGCTGGATTATCAGGATACTGCCTGGTCATCGTCCTACTCAAAATGAAAGATTAACGAAACTTACTTATTCCAAGAGCATGGCATTTGAATTTAGAAAAGTGAGTCGCATGAGAACTCAGTCCTGCTATGGTCAACTCATATCACACAAGAGTAACAACTTGTCTACAAAAATACTCATCTTTGCTGATCACTTAATTTTTTTTTAGGCAAGAAAGATAATAAGACGGGTTTATCTGCCGCGAAAGGTCGATTTAATGTCTGATGTGCACGCTTATTTAGTTAAAATGCTTAGGAAAAGGCAGGCGGATTCACTGGCGCTACGTGAGCCGGACATGATCATGGAGGTTTAGTTGGTTGCGGGCAACAAGCATCAATATCAGTCACGGAAAAGAAGCAAAGCAGTTAGCGATTGCAAACTCCCGCAGTGAATATTTCCTCAAGTTGCAAGGGGCATAAACTCGCGGATAAACTTGAAATACATGGAATTTGCGATAGAGAAAACAGAGAAAAGTTAATCAAATAAATAACGAGGTCGCTGCATCCAGCAGATGCTTAGTTCTTAACAGTTTCGGGTTCATGCATCACTGTCACACTTGCCACAACTTTTTTGATAAGTTATGACAGCACGTTGTTAGTACTAGTCAAAGG